>NC_092176.1:7101505-7384005 GCF_045791955.1 Oncorhynchus clarkii lewisi | reverse complement strand
TCTCTCTCTTGCTTTACTTTATAAAACAATGATGTTGTCTCAATAGGCCTATTTGGAAGTTGATAACAGGTTAGCCTTCTTTTCAGCAGGATCCATTTGCTTTCCAACCTGTGTTTTCCCGCGATTGTATTTGAAATATTGCGAAATGTCTGTTTTGGCTGCATGCTGTTTTGTTCACTGAAAGATTTTCCGCGCGTTCCGGACTGTAGGCATGCCTTGCGGTTACACACAATCCACACCTAGCCAGTATTTTTTTTATAAGCTATTGATCCTCTGTGGGTGAATTATAGTTTTACTCCCGATGTAGTATACAGACTTGTTTCATTTCTTCCTGAACAGACAGCGGTAATTCTTCAGCGTTGGCAAATGTAGGCTATTTCAATCTATCAGTGTTGCTGCGGCACCTCCAGCAACCTTCCTGTGGCTATGATTATATAAGGAAATAAATTATGAAGTGCAAAGCTGGAGAGAAGAGAGTTGAAGGTTCATGTCTATCAGAGTAGAAAGAGGGAGAGAGAGAGATCATAGAAAGTGAATCTCATTTTAGTTATGTAAAGGATACAGTCGTGCTTCCTTCTCTCACCACAGCAATGGTCACGCGTTGGTATAGGGCACAATGTTGGGCAAACCATAAACCCGGGCCAGCCCAACATGGACACATTCTTAGAATATCAGGCACGTTTTCTCATTACGTTTTTTAACGGGGCAGGAGAATTACAGAGGAGTCAAAGTTGAATTAACTCAGATTGCTTTTATTATATTTTTTACATTGTAAACAGTGAAAATAATTGTTCATGCCACAAGATGTACTGGATCCTGGCAAATGGGTTCTGGAACGAAAATGTCAAAAACGGAGAAGTGCCAAACCTGTTCCAACTGGATCCGGCTCAAATTAAGCACTGCAGCAATTGACCAATGAAACAAATACCTACATTTATTTTCCCATAAATACAGTGCATGTTTGCAAAATGTAATGTACCCGGTAGGTGCTTGAGAACGGCAACGTTTTCAGTTACAATCTGAAGATATGCATACCATTGTAACAAACGTCACTCTCCCGCTTTAAAATGTGTTTTGTGTTTATAGGAGGCAAATGGTCCCTTTTATTTCCCCTCTATTTATTTATGTTGAAATGGAATACTATTGAAAACTGACCCGAACCATTTCCCCATTTGTCTATTTGGTTGGTTTCAATGACAACAAGTTCAGATTCCCCTTTATGAAATACACATATTCAAGAACATATTGAGGGCAAATTTAGGACAATAAAATGTGAATACTGAATAGTCGGATCTAACCCATCAGCCCTGCCCATTTTAGAAAGTGATACTCTTGTATTTTCGAAATAAAGACCAAATGAAAAAGGTGTCTGTTGTATTGCTTTATTATGAACGTTGTTCCCTATGTTAATATTTCTAAAGTGATATCTCGATGCGCAGCATTCTGCTTTTCTTTTCAAGCCATTTTATCATCTCTATTTTACATCCACTTTACAGTAAAGTCATGATAGTAACAACGGATAATGTGTAAACACACATGTGTGTGTGTGTGTCATTTTGTCTGTAAGTGTGTAGCTAGCTACACATTAACGTAGTTCAGTGTCTCTGAGTACAAAGATTTTTCGTGAGCGGTAATCAGTGTGGAATTTACAGTGCCTTCAGAAAGTATTCACACTCCTTGACACCCTGAATTTAAAACGGGTTAAACTGAGATTTCGTGTCACTGGCCTACCCCATAACGTCAAGGTGCAATTATGTTTTTCGAAATAGTTTACAAATTAATTCAAAATGAAAAGCTGGAATGTCTTGAGTCAATAAGTGTTCAACCTCTTTGTTATGGCCGGTATAAATACATTCAGGAGTAAAATGTGCTCATCAAATCACTTAAGGAATTCCATGGACTCACTCTGTGTGCAATAATAGTGTTTAACATTATTTTTGAATGACCACCTCATCTCTGTACCCCACACATACAATTATCTGTAAGGTCCCTCAGTTGACCAGTGAATTTCAAACACCTGAATCAACCACAAAGACCAGGAAGGTTTTCCAATGCCTCACAAAGAAGGGCACCCATTGGTAGATGGGTACAAATAAAAAATAATCTGACATTAAATATTATTTTTTTAAATTATTTATCTAGGCAAGTCAGTTAAGAATTCTTATTTACAATGCCGGCCTACACCGGACAAACCCAAACAATGCAGGCTGGTTGTGAAACAGTCTGGATTTGAACCAGGGTGTCCTGTAGCACTGAGATGCAGTGCCGTAGATCGCTGCGCCACTCGGGAGCCTATGGTGAGCATGGTGAAGTTATTCATTAAAATATGGATGGTATATTAATAAACCCAGTCAATACACAGATACAGGCGTCCTACCTAAATCGGTTGTCAGAGAGGAAGAATACCTCTCATGGATTTCACCATAAGGCTAAAGAAATGTACTTTATGTCATGAATACAAATCGTTATGTTTGGGGCAAAACCAACACAACACATCATTGAGTACCACTCTTTGAATTTTCAAGCATGGTGGTGGCTGCATCATGTTATGGGTATGCTTGCAATTGTTAATGACGAGAGAGTTTTATAGGATAAAAATAAATGGAATAAAGATAGGCACATGCAAAATCCTAGAGGAGAACCTGGTTCAGTCTGCTTTCCAACAGACACTGGGAGACAGATTCACCTTTCAGCAGGACAATAACCTAAAACACAAGGCCAAAAATACACGGTAGTTGCTTACTAAGAAGACATTGAATGTTCCTGAGTAGCCTGGTTACAGTTTTAAATTAGTTGGGCTTGAAAATCTATGGAAAGACATGAAAATGGCTGTTTAGCAATGGTCAACAACCAATTTGACAGAGCTTGAAAACGAAAAAGGTGCAAATATTGTACAATCCCGGTGTGCAAAGCTCTTAAAGACTTATCCAGAAAGACTCACAGCTGTAATCACTGCCATAGGTGATACTAACATGTATTGACTCAGGGGGGGAATACTTATATAAATTAGATTTATTTTTGTTCCTTTTAAATACATTTGCAAAAATGTTTTAAAAAACAACATGTTTTTGTCTTTTGGAGGTATTGTGTGTAGATGGGTGAGAAAAACATATATTTAATCATTTTTTAATTCAGGTTGTAACACAACAAAATGTGGAATAAGTCAAGGGGTAGGAATACTTTCTGAAGGCATAGACCAGAGGAACATACTGTATGTACAGTACAGTACTTGGAAAAAAAACTTTTTATTTCCTGGCGACTGCACACGATGACGTGCGGATAAATCGAAGAGAAAAGCGAGCAACTCACTTTCTTACTGTGATTGGCTAAATATTCCCCATTGAGAGCCAATGGATGAGACTCTTTGTTGTTCATGGGAAATGATGTTCTAATACAGTTCAAGATATATTGAGAACTATAAGAAACTCTATTGTATAAACTACAACTTCCAGCAACAATTTCAGGGGCGTGGGCGATTTGTGACATTTTTTGTTTTGCAGCAAGAAAAACATTACGATTGTTGTAGCTAGTAAATGCCACTTTTGGTAACATAGATATTAATGGTATATACTTTGTTGGAGTATTCATTTTTTTTTTTAGATAGAGGGGAACATATGAAAGATTTATCATCCCGATGTATTTATTTGTAACTAGCTGGCTATTCAGTGGCCGTCAGCACCTAGCTTAGCTAGCTAGCCGGTTCGGGTAACGTTAGCTAAGTCACATCTCCTATTCTTGGTTGCCCTTTCGCCAGTAAAAAGGACGATTTTAAGATGAAAGGAAAGCTTAGCTAACTGAATGACAAACAGTGTATCTGCAAATTCATCTAGTAACTGTATCAGCATAATCCCAGGGTGGGTGGCTTTTGACCTAGAGGGCACGGTCTTGCTATGGACAGCTAAGAAGAGATTGGTTGGATGTGATGGTCATGTAACCATGTCTTGTAAATCCACCAAAGTTGCACCAAGTGTTGATTTCGACCATAGCTGCTCGGACAGTGTGGAATATTTGACACTTAATTTCGGCCCATTCGAGACTGTCCATCGCTGGAGAAGGCTCCCACCGTGTGATGAGTTTGTCGGTGCCAGGTGAGTTGACAACTAATGTCATTATACATTTCTTTGTAGCTAGTGCTGCGGTGCTGACGACAATGTTGTTAGGCTATTCCTTGTGATTGCTGGTGTGACCATTGTGACAGTTGCATATGTAAAATATATTTTCAATTCTGCAGACGCAGCAAGCACACCGTTGTGGCATACAGGGATGCCATATATGTATTCGGGGGAGATAATGGGTAAGACATGTTTGAGTCACATATTCATGTGGTTGCATTGCAATGTCGAGGTCGTGTGGAAATCCTCAGTGATCTAACTAAGCCCCTATTGACTTCTGACAGGAAAAACATGCTGAATGACTTGTTGCGCTTCGATGTGAAGGACTGCTCATGGTGCCGGTAAGAATCACCTTCACAAATTCCTTTAAATATACCGCGCCTTCTGAAAGTATTCACACCCCTCCACATTTTGTTGTGCTAAATTGAAAATGGTTTGAATTGAGATTTTTTTTGTCAATGGCCTGCACACAATGTATGCGCGCACGACTATATGTCGTTTTGGATAAAAGCGTTTGCTAAATGCCACTTTATTATTATTTTATATATATAATGTCAAAGTGGTTTTATGTTTTTAGATTTGTTTTCTCAAATTAATAAAAAATTAAAAGCTTAAATGTCTTGAGTCAATAAGTATTCAACCCCTTTGTTATGGCAAGCCTAAATAAGTTCGGGAGATAACATTTGCTTAACAAGTCACATAGGGGGATGGTGCCAACAGAGAGGGCTGCCTTTCTCCCAGCTCTTAGGAAACTCTGCAGTATTATTTTTTTCTCTGTTTTATTTCTCACATTATTAGCCCAGAGAATGCTTTGTGTTACTACATACAGCCAGGGCATTTTTCCAAGCATTTCGCTACACCTGCAATAACATCTGCTAAGCACAGGTATGTGGCCAATAAAATTTGATTTGATAAGTTGCATGGACTCACTCTTGTGCAATAATAGTGTTTAACATAATTTTTGAATGACTATCTCATCTCTGTACCTTACACATACAAGTATTTTTAAGGTCCCTCGGTCGAGCTGTGAATTTCAAACACAGATTCAACCACAATGAGCTTTTCAAATGCCTCGCAAAGTGCACCTATGGGAAAAAAATATATATATTCATTTGAGCATGGTGAAGTTATTAATTACACCCGGATGGTGCATCAATACACCCAAATAAACATGCGTCTTTCTTAACTCAAGGGAAGGAAACCGCTCAGGGATTTCACCATGAGGCCAATGGTGACTTTAAAACAGTTCCAGAGTTTAATGGCTATGACAGGAGAAAACTGAGGATTGATCAACAACCATGTAGCTACTCCAAAATACTAACCTAATTGACAGAGTGAAAAGAAGGAAGTCTGTACAGAATACAAATATTTCAAAACATGTGTTCTGTTTGGAACAAGGCACTAAAGTAATACTGCAAAGAATGTGGCAAAGCAATTCACTTTTTGTCCTGAATACAAAGTCTTGTGTTTGGGGCAAATCCTGAGTGGCTGAGTAACAGTTTTGACTTAAATCTAGTTGAAAATCTATGGCAAGATGTGATAATGGTTGTATAGCAATGATCAACAACCAATTGGACAGAGCTTGAAGAATTTAGAAAAGAATAATGGGCAAATGTTGCACAATCCAGGTGTACTCAACAGGATTCAACCTGTCTCTAATTATTCTCTCTTGTTTTGGTCTCTCCACAGTAGATATGCTGCCATTCTATCAGTTAAACCACCATCAAGTGGTAGTTTAGAATTAATCTTCAATCTAAGTTTATATTTTTACAAAAATTCTTTGAGCAACAGGCTTAAATTTAATCTAGGTTTAAAATGAAAACTAAACTTAGATTAGAGGAATGATTTAATTTAAAACTAGGTTTAAAATTTGGTGCAACAAGATTAATTGATGAACCTTGATTTAACCCAGTTTAAGTGTTAATCCATGTTGGTGCAACGCACCCTTAGAGACTTGCCCAGAAAGACTCACAGCTGTAATCACTGCCAATGGTGCTGCTACAAAGTATTGACTCAGGGATGTGAATACTTAGGTAAATTAGATTTCTGTATTTCATTTTCACAACATTTGCAAACATTTCTAAAAACATGTTTTGACTTTGTCGTTGTAGGGTATTGTGTGTAGATGGGGGAGGGGGGGGGGGGGGGGTGGTATTTAATCCATTTTGAATTCAGGCTGTAACACAACAAATGTGGAATAAGTCAAGGGGTATGAATACGTTCTGATGGCACTGTACATGACACTTACAACACTGTTCTATAAGATCCATCATACTTGAACTGAAGGCTGACAAACTGAATGTGTTCCAGAGCCTTCACCACCGGCACGCCACCTGCACCCAGGTATCACCATTCTGCCGTGGTGTATGGCAGCAGCATGTTTGTGTTTGGTGAGTTTTTCTTCAATGCCTGCTGGTTTATGTTCATCTAACTTCAACTGTGGTCCGTAATAGCTTTAATCTTGTATTTTAACTTTTCAGGGGGCTACACTGGCGATATCTACTCAAACTCCAATCTTAAAAACAAAAATGACCTTTTTGAGTACAAGTTTGCAACAGGACAGTGGACGGAGTGGAAAGTGGAGGGCAGGTAATTTGTGATATAGGGAAGTACAATATATACATGTGCTTACCAAAAGATATAACCTCTTAGTCCGTCATATTGCCTCAAGCAGTGGTATAATCATGTCTTTGTTTATATTTCAGTTTGCCTGTGGCCAGGTCAGCACATGGTGCCACAGTGTACAGTGATAAGCTATGGATATTTGCTGGCTACGATGGAAATGCCAGGTAGGTTTGTTTGACAATTGTGTCATATTTATTGACAATGTCCTGATGTTTACATAAAAAGTTAACTGATTTGATGGTTTGCCCTACCTGCAGGTTAAATGACATGTGGACCATCAGTCTTCAGGACCGAGAGCATGCCTGTTGGGAGGAGGTCATTATGCAGAACCTTCTCTTAACGAAGGGACATACACAGGAGAATCTTCAAGCACACTCAAGTTTATAGACATGCAACCAACCACACATAATGCATATACATACAGTGCCTTTGGAAAGTATTCAGACCCCTTGATTTTTTCAACGTTTTGTTACGTTTACAGCCTTACTCTAAAATGTATTAAAACATTTTTTCCCTCAATCTACACACACATAATTACAAAGCAAAAACAGGTTTTTAGAAATTTGATAGTTTATTTTTATTTATAAATGATCACATTTATATTATAAATGATCACATTTATATTAGTATTCAGACCCTTTATCAGTACTTTGTTGAAGCACCTTTGGCAGCGATTACAGCATACTCTTCTTGGGTATGACGCTTGGCACACCTGTATTTGGGGGAGTTTCTCCCATTCTACTCTGCAGATCCTCAAGCTCTGTCAGGCTGGATGGGGAGTGTTGCTGCACAGCTATTTTCAGGTCTCTCCAGAGATGTTAGATAGGGTTCATTTCCAGACTCTGGCTGGGCCACTCAAGGACATCCAGAGACTTGTCCTGAAACTACTCCTGCGTTGTCTTGGCTGTGTGCTTAGGGTCGTTGTCCTGTTGGAAGGTGAACCGTCGCCCCAGTCTGAGGTCCTGAGCACTCTGGAGCAGATTTTCATCAAGGATCTCTCTGTACTTTGCTCTGTTCATCTCTCCCTCGAGCCTGACCAGTGTCCCAATCCCTTCCCCTGAAAAACATCCCAATAGCATGATGCTGCCACCACCATGCTTCACCGTAGGGATGGTGCCAGGTTTCTTCCAGATGTGATGCTTGGCATTCAGACCATAGAGTTCAATATGGGTTTCATCAGACTATATAATCTTGTTTCTCATGGTCTGAGAGTCTTTAGGTGCCTTTTGGCAAACTCCAAGTGGGCTGTCATGTGCCTCTTTACTGAGGAGAGGCTTCCGTTTTGCCACTCTACCATAATGGCGTGATTTGGTGAAGTGTTGCAGAGATGGTTGTCCTTCTGGAAGGTTCTCACATCTCTATAGAGGAACTCTGGTGCTCTGTCAGAGTGACCTTCGGGTTCTTGGTCACCTCACTGACCAAGGCCCGTTTCCCCCGATTCCTCTGTTTGGCCGGGTGGCCAGCTCCAGGAAGAGTCTTGGTGGTTCTATAATTATTCTATTTAAGAATGATGGTGGCCATTGTGTTCTTGGGGATCTTCAATGCTGCAGAAAATGTTTGGTACCCTTCCCCAGATCTGTGCCTCGACACAATCCTGTCTGAGCTCTACGGACACTTTCTTCGACCTCATGGCTTGGTTTTTGCTCTGTCATGCACTGTCAACTGTGGGACCTTTAAATAGACAGGTATGTGCCTTTCCAAATCATGTCCAATTTAATTTAACACAGGTGGACTGCAATCATGTTGTAGAAACATCAAGGATGATCAATGGAAACAGGATGCACCTGAGCTCAATGTCAAGTCTCATAGCAAAGGGTCTGAATACTTATGTAAATTAGGTATTTTTTTTATTTCTTTTTTTATACATTTGCAAAAATGTCTAAACTTGTTTTCTCTTTGTCTTTATGGGATATTGTGTGTGTGAGGATAAAAAAAATATATATAATCCATTTTAGAATAAGGCTGTAACTTTACAAAATGTGTGAAAAGTCAAGGGGTCTGATTATGCTCCGAAGGCACTGTACATGGCAACAACAACAAAAATGCATAGGAAATCAAATGCTGATGTCATTTCTGTTTTTGTGGTGTCTCAGATTGAACAGAGCGGTGAGATCCCTCCCTCCTGCTGCAACTTCCCTGTAGCTGTGTGCAGGGACAAGATGTTTGTGTTCTCCGGCCAGAGTGGAGCCAAGATCACCAACAACCTCTTCCAGTTTGAGTTCAAGGGCCACATGTGAGTAAGCCAGATCAGACTGAACGTTAATAAAGCCATTCTGAACGAGTAGACACAAAAGAGAGGCATTTAATGACACTACGAAGGGAGTGCTTGTGCTGCTGATGTCCGAAGGTCAGATGACCGAGATTCTGTCTTGTCGATCCTCCCGTCACGCCCAGGTGGACGCGCATCCCGACTGAACACCTGCTGCGGGGCTCCCCCCCGCCCCCCCAGAGGCGCTATGGCCACACCATGGTGGCCTTCGACCGTCACCTGTACGTGTTTGGAGGCGCGGCCGACAACACGCTGCCCAACGAGCTGCACTCCTACGACGTGGACTCCCAGACCTGGGAGGTGATCCAGCCCAGCCTGGACAGTGAGGTATGTGCTCAGCAGGTGTCCACTGGTCACCGAGTAGGGCCCCTAGTTATTAGTACTTATTAGTCTTAAACCCATTCCCAAATCCACTCCTAGCCTCTACCCCTGTTCAGTTGTAGAGAATGTGATTGGTGTAAGCAATTTGGGATTAGTTCCACTTTGCCCTCTGATAGGGGCTAGGTGGAATTTTCTCCATATTGCTTCAACCTATCAAATAATCTCAGATGCCCAGAAGTGCCTAGGGTGGAAGGGCTTATGGGTTGTAATGTATTCTCTATACCCGAAAAGAAGTGAAAACGTGGCATGTTTGCATTGTCATATTTTTGGGCGTAGCCCTAATTTGATGTCAGAGGTACCCATGTGTCTGTGTTGATCGGGCTGCCAATACTACAGAACATTAGAGAGATGAGTTGCATAGCAAGCATGAAAAAAGACGGTGACTTTAATAAGCTCCCACAGTGATTTATTGAGACACCTAACATACAACTTTGTGTGCGTCCCAATAAATCACGGTGGGAGTGTATCAGAGTTGCAAGACATAACTTCAGATTCCTTTTTTCTTATTTTCATCCAGCACCTTAAAGGAAAATTCCACCCCAACACGATCTTTTGTTATTTGTTTCATTAGTTAATTGTTGGTTATAGTGAACAAAATGTTTTGTACATCAACAATCAAGTTTTCAAGATGTATGTAACTATGAAAATACAGAAATACAGCCTGTATGATGCAAAACGCAGAATCATATTGTGCAAAATGCATCATACTGGCTGTATTTCTCTATATTAAAAGTGATACATCTTGAAAACTTGATTGCTGACATACAAAACATTTTGGTACTATATCAACAATGCACAAATAAAACAAATACCAAAAGAGAGTTTTTGAGTGGAGTTTTCCCACTAAGATATGTGCATGTTTTTGCATGCGATCCATTACATTTGTGCCATTTGATTTACACGTATATGTTTTGAAGTCCCACTGCTCTCTACCTTTTCCAGGATCCCCTTGGAAACGAGATGACCTCATCTCAAGGGTCAATCCTGGTAATTTAAAAAAAATCTTTAATCAAATAGAAAAATGTCTCTCTCTGTTTGCTCTCTCTCTCGTCTGGTAAGCTGCCCCCGCCGTAGCTTTTCTTCTCCATACAGTTACAGCTCAAAACAAACACAAAAAAACAACCGCTGTTTGATTTAAGCCAATCTGGGTGGTTCTTCTCCTCCTCCCTTCTGAGTACTACAGAAACAAACAATCTCCAGAGGAAATTGAAAATAAGCTACAGAGTGCAGCTTTAATAACATCATTGTGTATTTAGTCAGAATGGAATAGCTCAACAAGCCACTGGTTAGGCAGGCGCATAATTGGGGAGCAAAATAATAAGATATGGCCAAAGACCCCATAGACTAATTGATTGTCCACCTTGGATCTTCCATTGCCTATAGACCTGTGTCAATGCGGTACGAGCCACTGACTGCTGGGTCATATTCATTAGGGCACATAGTCACAAAAATGCTTTAAAACGTTGTGCACAAGGAAAAAAATGGTCAGGTAGTCCCTCCTTGTTTCATTTAGTTGTCTTCTGTTTGTTGCCTAATGAACACGATCTAGGGGATTTCTAAAACATTGCTGAGGAGGAAAAAGCCATTGCATCTCTTGCCTCTTGTATCACGAACTGACCTCATCCGCTTTCCTCTCTTTCTAGTCATTTTGAAGGGATCTTCTGCTAAACCAGTGGGGGTCTTGTTTGTCCATGTTGCCCTAATCACTCCCTCTTTCTCTCCCATCCTCTCTCTCCCTCTAGATGCCCAGTGGAAGACTTTTCCACGCGGCCGCTGTGATCCAGGATGCCATGTACATCTTTGGGGGAACGGTGGACAATAATGTGCGCAGCGGGGAGATGTACAGATTCCAGGTGGGTGTCTGTGGGAGTTGAAAAGCATTTTTAAGGTCAAAACACACAATCAGCTACCCGACGTGTCACTGTGTTGCTCTGCATGGTGGGAACAATCGACGTATTGATTGAAGAAAATGAAATGGGTTAAATAGGACCATTTAGTCGCTCACTACCCATATTAACCCTTATGAACTTTTGTTATTCTTTTCCATCAGTTTTCTTGCTACCCAAAGTGCACGCTCCACGAGGACTATGGCAAGCTGTTTGAGAACCGTCAGTTTTGCGATGTGGAGTTCATCCTGGGAGAGGTGGGTCCTCACAGCTAATCGACGTGCTGCTGGGAGACTGAGCTGAGATTCTTTTTTTAAATAGGCACCAAATCCATTTTATTTATTTTTTAAACGGACTGGAACAGGGACTTAAGGGTCTTATAAGAAACGCTCATTTTCGTCTTCCTTTGCTAAACGTTTTAAAACGTTTCCTGTTGCATGCCCTAATGAGCACGACCCTGCCTCGTAGAGGACAAAAGTGGATCAGCTGCCTTTTAATAATGAAGGGATTGTCCAGCTTTTTGCTTCCCTTCCTATTTTCTTCCTCTTTATTTTGACCTCCGCTCTCTTTCTCACTCCCTGTTCTTTCTCCGACTGCAGAGGGAGGAGAGAGTCCTTGGTCATATTGCCATCGTGACTGCAAGATGCCAGTGGCTGAGAAAGAAGATCCTGCAGGCCCGGGATAGACAGAGACAGGTAAGTGGAGAGAGCTTGGGTCCTCTTCTCACCTTCATCATGCTTTAGTCGTCAGTCTCCCATGTATAAATGACGTGGTGGAGCAGAGGCACACTTACAGAACTGTCAACATTATTCAGTATAACACGGTCCGTGCAGGAATCGAACCCACATTGCTGGTTTTGCCAGCACCATGCCCTTAACCCACTGACCCAATGGAACGACCATTTCCTAATTATTTGAATGTAACCCACATGGGGCTGATTTCCGTGACTCACATTGAGCCTAGCTCTGGACTAAAAAGCCATTTCAATGGAGAACCTCCATTGAAAGGACTTTTTGTTGTTGTCCAGGACTAGGGTTAATAATATGTCTGGGAAACTGGCCCATGAAGTAGTGACTGTTTGTAAGTGTCCTATATCTGTGCGCAGAGGATTAAACAACAGGAGAACAGTGAGGAGGGGGGTGAGGAGGGGGCGGGGGCCGGAGGTCCCAGGGATATCCCAGGGGGCACCAGGGCTTCGGGGAACCAGCCCATGCTGGAGGTGCACATCAGAGAGGCCGAGGCCCAGCCCTTCGAGGTGTTGATGCAGTTCCTGTACACAGACAAGATCCAGTACCCACGCAGAGGTCAGAGTTCACCCACCGCTTCCTCATACCTATTCATAACCAAATCAACCCTTAGCTCCCAGCCCCCAGGGCACCCCTATCAGAAGGCAAGGTGGATAAATTACCATATTGCTTGAACCCAGCCACTCCTCTCAGGTCAACAGGAGTGTACAGGGGGTAAGAGCTAGGGGTTCGATTAGGGAAATATTTACCCCCACACATACTGCATATGAAACCTCTTCAAAATAACACATACATTGTACTTGTCTTTCTTGGATAGTGGCGATTTTTAAGATCCTCTGCAATTGACTAAAATGTCAATGTTTTCCTGGACTCCCCTCAGGTCACGTCCAGGACGTTCTGCTAATCATGGATGTCTACAAGCTGGCGCTGAGCTTCAAGCTGTCGCGGCTGGAGCAGCTGTGTGTGCAGTACATCGAGGCGTCGGTGGACCTTCAGAACGTTCTGAGCGTGTGCGAACAAGCCAACAAGCTGCAGCTGGATCAGCTCAAGGTAGGACGACCCAAAAGAGGGTTTTTGCTAATTCCAGGTTGTAAAATCAAGCATTAGCAAAAAATATATATATTCTGTCAATCTATCGCTCACACGACCTGTTCTTCTGTCCCACCATAGGAGCACTGTCTTAACTTTGTGGTGAAGGAGACTCACTTTAACCAGGTGATCATGACCAAGGAGTTTGAGCACCTGTCCACCCCTCTGATCGTGGAGATAGTCCGGCGGAAGCAGCAGCCTCCCCCCAGGGTGTACTCGGATCAGCCCGTGGACATCGGCACCTCCCTGGTGCAGGACATGAAGGCCTACTTGGAGGGCGGCGGCCTGGACTTCTGTGACATCGTCCTGCTATTGGACGGACACCCGCGGCCCGCCCATAAAGCTATACTAGCCGCCCGCTCAAGGTACTGTCACTGTACAGGGCTGTGATCAGTGGGGAGAAACATCTTGACATGGATGTCCTAACTGATTTCCCCCCCCCCCCATTGCAAAACTTTGTTGCGGTAACGTCTTGTGCCCTACTGAACACGACTCAGGTCTATTTGAATCCCACACGTGAACTACCACAACCTCTTGATCAGAAGTTGGGGTTGATTACTCGTGTTGAGTTACTTTCCCTGACTGCTTGTGTGTCCGTTCTGTATGTGTGCAGGCTTGTAAATGGGGTTGATGTGTCTCTCTTTCTCTGGGCAGCTACTTTGAGGCGATGTTCCGTTCCTTCATGCCCGAGGACGGCCAGGTGAACATCTCCATCGGGGAGATGGTACCCAGCAAGCAGGCCTTTGAGTCCATGCTCCGCTATATCTACTACGGCGACGTTAACATGCCTCCCGAAGACTCTCTGTATCCTCCCCACTCGGCCCCATACGTGGCTAGCATCTTCCACATTCATTTGTTATTGTGTCCAATACTATGGGGGAGCCATTTTGTATAATGCTACATGCATATTGGGTCATTAGAAGTGGCAGGACTATCACTTGGCAATACTGATCTTTGCGTGCAATGACGGCCTTGACTCTTGATAACAGCTACCTGTTCGCAGCGCCATATTACTATGGTTTCTCCAACAACAGGCTACAGGCCTACTGCAAGCAGAACCTGGAGATGAATGTGACGGTGGAGAACGTCCTCCAGGTATACTGCACCCACCGTTAATCCCCGCTCACGTGTTCTAATCTAGCCTGTAGCTGTATCCTGTTAGTGTGTGCCGCATTCATCCCCCTTCAGTTCCGTGTCCTTCTTTTCAGATCCTGGAGGCGGCGGACAAGACCCAGGCCTGGGACATGAAGAAGCACTGCCTGCACATCATCGTCCACCAGTTCATCAAGGTGGGTGGGCTACTGGTGTCTGGAGCCCTGGGGGGGTGTTGCCTCCCACTCCACAGCTAAACTAAGCCCCCGAGGGGAAACTCTGTGGGGAGTCGTCCCCCCCCCCCCCCCCCCCCCCGTTGCCCAAATGGATTACCCCAGTCTTCCTCTACACAGTGGTTAGAGAAGAGACAGTTTACAGCCAAGCACCTTATCCTTCGCGCTTGTCGTCTCTCCTTACAGTGCCATTCCGGGATTATCTTTTTGTCTTAACTAACCAAGCAAAATGCTACGTACCTCTTTTTCTACGCCATGGGCTCAAACTTGCCACCCTCGAGCCAGATGCGGCCCGCAGTTGTCTTGGTAATGTCTTACTTGTCAGGGTTTTCCTCTAGCCGATTTCATGCGGCCCGCAGTTGTCTTGGTAATGTCTTACTTGTCAGGGTTTTCAGTTTTGCACTTTGATCCGCTATTTTTTTTCACTCCCTCTTTTGGCTTTGCTCAACAACTTTGCTCTTCCTGAGTCTTTGTTTGATCGTGACAGTTTTTTATTTATTTGTTGCTTCTCCCCCTCCCCCTTCTGAAGGTGTCCAAGCTCCCCAACCTGAGGTCCCTCAGCCAGCTGCTGCTGCTGGACATCATCGAGTCTCTTGCCTCACACATATCAGACAAGCAGTGTGCAGAGATGGGCTCCGACATCTAGGACCAGGCTGCTCACTTCTCCCTACCGCCTACCGAAGCCCTCCGTGTCTGCTCCCTCCCTCTTTAGTCATTCCCTTACACCAGTGGAGGCTGGCGGAAGGAGAAGTGGGGAGGGTGGACTCCCCTGCCCTCCCCATTTCTCCTTCCAGTAGCAGCCACTGCCTTATACGTTACTGTGGGCCTTACATAGCATTTCTTCATCCTTGTCCTAAATGTCAATTTGTATCTATGCTGGGTTACCTTGTATCAGCTCTCTTATTGGAAAATGATCACCTGAATGTGTACATCTGGGCCAGGCTTGAGAATGCTGATCTTCACGATTGCGCTAGCATGAAGTAACCTTCCGTTCATCCCTGTTCAGTTAGCCTGATTTCAGTTAGCATGGTTTATAAGTACCCTTTTTCATCTACTTATTTCCTCATATATTCATCTTCTAATTTCAGAAATGGTGTAAAAAAGAAAGAAAGTTGAATTCTCCTGCATAGTAAGAGTACATACCACAGGAGGTTGGTGGCACCTTAATTGGGGAGAACGAGCTCGTGGTAATGACTGGAGCGGTATCAAATTCATCAAACATGGATTCCATGTCTTTGATTCAATTCCATTCGCTACGTTCCAGCCATTTATTATGAGCCGTCCTCCCCTTTGCAGCCTCCACCGGTACATACTGTATATGTATCTATCATAGAATAATTATTTATGGTTGCACTATTACAAAATACATTTTACGAAGTATTTAAGACAGTTGCAGTACGTGGTCATTATTCCGAGGGGATTCGGTTTCCCTTAGCAACTAATTCAGTGTGTTCATTGAATGGCTAAGTATTTCCAACCTCTGCTTCGCGGTCAAGATGGTTTCAGATTAGCTATGGCATGTCTAGTACTTGAGTGGTGTTTATCTAAGCTTGGGAGAACCATGTTTAGTTTGACATTGACATTGGAATTGAATGAATATTTAACATTGGCAAACACAGGACCTATATTTCTAAGTCTCTGAACCAGCAGCGGCTGTACAGTTTGCAGAAATAAGCCCACTCAAATACTCTGTTTTAGTTATGACGACATGCTGCTAAGTCAAATGTTTGTTCACGTTGGTTGCGTGTACTCAAAAGCTTTAATAAATGACCTATATGAAGTTCATCAATTAGTCTATGTATACTTAGCATACACCCCATCTTGTCACCCATAATAGGTTAGCTTTGTTTCAATTGATGTTTTGCTGTGAGGGAGATTATCAGCAAATTTTGTGAAGGCTCCCAAAAACCCAATAAGCAACGATCTAAAAGAGAACACTTTTTGAAGAAAAACATTTATATAGTTTAACTACTAGGTCTCTCTTTCTCCTGCCGTGTACTGTGTCTACCCGTCCCGGACCCGAAACATAATAGTAGAGAAGAGACTCACTTGATTCTAGCACAATGTATCTCTTGCTCACCAGCTGCCAGTAGTGTGCAACCAACATTGCCTTTAGCCCAAAGGGAGATACAGAACCCAAGTGCCCAAAACCCTGTTTTAGCATGGGCAGAGCCATTGAGGACGCATCATTTTCAAGTAGTCAACTGGATGGGTCTTCTTATGGGTTACGGTTCACATGATTCTATCCAGGTCATTAGCCAATTAATTAGACTCATGAGCAAACGTTCCATAACTGCAGGTGGCAGTACATTGCCAACCCAGGCTTTATACCTGTTCAAACAACACACTCCAGGTGGCAGTATGCACCATTCCAGTTGGTTGACCAACTCATAGAGGTAATAGAAGAAAATAGACTACTTCAAAATTGAGATGGCCTCAATGGCGCTGCCCGTGCGCTCACAGACATATTGCGCCCTCTAACCGTCGCTATGCTTTAGCTGTTGGGCTGCAGCAAGCTGGCATTTAGAAACTTGAAATATTAGACTTTTTGAAATCCAACAGATATTGAATCAGGGCACCACTTGAGGGCAATGGAGCACATCAAAGCTGAAGGAGACCTTCAAGTCTGCGCAGGTTAACCCTTGATCTTTGTCTAAACAAATTACCAGTGTATTCCAGTAGTGTCAGGTTCCAATGATATGTGGAAGATAAGCTTGCACCCCCAAAAACTGTATGACATACTAAATTATATTTTGATATTTCTGTATACCGGTAGTCGACCTTACCTAAGGTTGCAAAGGGAGGGTATATCACATGTAAAAAATATATTGAATAAGATGATTATAAAATGACAAAACATTATCCTCAATATAAACCAACTTAGAGAATACCATTAGTGTTTCATATGAGGGTTTCAGCATGAAATATGTCATTTTTTTTACAAACTATGTCAATATGTTTAATGTTTTGGTGTCAAACTGGGAAAGGGGGATACCTAGTCAGTTGTTTCAACTGAATGCCTTCAACTGAATTAAAGAGGTGTGGGGGGGCTGCCTTAATCGACATCCACCTTGACATCCACCTCTTCGGCGCCCGGGGAACAGTGGGTTAACTGCCTTGCTCAGGGGCAGAACGACAGATTTTTTCCTTGTTAGCTCGGGGATTTGATCCAGCAACCTTTTGGTGGTGGCAGTTGTGAAAAAAGGCAATAGTTGGAAGAGTTGGAGTTAATTGAAAATAATGCCATTGTTGATTTATTTAATTAGGCTATTTTCTCTTGAACCATATGGTCTATTTCAGGGGTGTCAAACTTATTCCACGGAGGGCCGAGTGTCTGCAGGTTTTTGTTTTTTCCTTTCACTTAAGACCTAGACAAACAGGTGAAGGGAGTTCCTTACTAATTAGTCATCTTAATTCATTAATCGAGTACAAGGATGGAGTGAAAACCCACAGACACTTAGCCCTCTGTGGAATGAGTTTGACATGTGGTCTTTCTACTAGAAACTCATGGACACATTAAATTAATACTAAATATGAATACATTTTTAAAAAGTTAAGTGTAAATTACCAAAATTATGATAGATTGCCATAGACTTTCTGATAATTACTGAAGATTCTGGTAAATTACCGGTAGCTTTGCAACCTTAACCTTACCATTCATTTTGGATTTTTGGATCTGCGTATAGCTGGGTCTACAAAACATGGCCTAGGATGTGGACTGATTTTGACAAAAGGCCACTTTTGAGATCTGAAAACATCTGATAAACTTTGATTGGAGTTTAATATCCGTTTTAAGGCTGCGTTGGTTTTCTGTGGAATGTGACTCCTTTCATCTGTTCCCAATTGATTTCATGTAACATTTTAAAATAAAACGCTTTCCCTAAAGTCAATGAATGAAAGAGTCGAGGGCTTAGTGGCCAGATAGGATTTCATGTTTCCTGCCAGCTACAAACCCAGAGCTCTAAAAACTAAATGAGGACCTCACCAAGTGTTGGGCTCTTGTTTAGCCTAAGTAGTATTGCTTTGAGCACGAGGTGCTATTAATAGTCTTGACACTTGAGACATTTTGGCAAATCAACTGATTTTCTCTAGATGAAAAAAAACTTGACTCAAAGAGCCAATCTCAAAAAGTCATATCAGTAACATCAACACATGGTTTCATTTGAAATAATGAGTTATACATGAGGCAGCAGTAACCACTCGGAGTTGAATCCATTGAATCGGGGCACTCTGGACACCCTTGCGAGAGTTTCTGGCGTTTCCTCTTTTTGTTTGTACCCCCATGCCCAACTTGCTCATGTTTCCTTCCTGTGCACACGCTCCGTCCCCAGGATCACACTGGACATATCTGGTTTCATCTCAGAACAGTGCTCATTGTTCCCTACAATGATATGTATCAATACGACAAAACAGTATGTCTGTTGTATTGCCTCATGACCTGGGATTATCTCCTGGTTATCAGGTGTATTTTATTAAGATGCTGGATGAGGCGGGCTGGCTGAGTCGGTCCAAGTGCTACCACGGGATAGGGGGACGGGGTGCCCAGTCGGTCACTGGCTGTTCTTTGGCCAATACAAAGAGAGGGACAGAGAGAGTGTGAGGAGTGTAAACGACGACGACTGACAGAAGATGGTGCTCCTGACTGCCAAAATCATGGCAGAGAACTGCGCTCTTTGTCACAGTCGGGGGTCTGGTCACTACTCTTGTAACCACCTTCATCCCCCTGTGGAAGACCTTGAACTCGGACCTGAACTAAGCGGAGGACTAGTAGTCAGGCCTGTGGCACACCTGCATCTTCACAGAGGAGGTTGGGATATAGCCTTTGAATCCCTCATGGCCCTGCCTGTGGACTTGCTGGCCTTTATGGTGCTCATGCTGTTGTCAGGGCACTAGGGCCCTGACCATGGTGGTGACCTTCCCAGGCCTGAAGGGAGTGGAGCTGGGCTCTCGGGAGGCAGCAGGGTTTGAAGAGGGGCCTCCTCATTGTCAGCGGTGTGCTGTCTTGGGTGTCGGGGCTCACCACCCTGGCCCGTCTCCCTGGTGACCTACATGACTGTGGTAGAGTTCTGGGACGAGAACCTGGCCGACGTGGTTTCATGCTGGGAGTTTGGAGAGGCCATGTTCTCTGGCTGGTTCTCGGGCCTCTTCCTGGTCATTGGAGGCTCCCTCTTCTTTGTGGCTGTGTACATGGCAGACCACAACCTGCAGCAGCGAGTGGCCAGCCTCCCAAACACCCCCCAGGAGAAGCCAAGGGGACAGTACTACTTAAAGACAGGTTTCATAGTCAAACTTTCAGTTGATCAAGTTATCTTTATTGTCCCAATTGGGAAATTTGTTGTGCAGTCGGGGTTCAACAATAAAAAATAAAAACAGTGACAACCATACAACCGATATAAACATAACATGAAACAATGAGATGGATAAAAAGGAGTAATAATTGTGCAAAAGTGCAGCAATAAATAGACATTTCATGTGCAGATTCAGAAAGTTAATGGCCTGTGGGATAAAATAGTTATTGTATGTGTTGCTATTGAATTTGGGAAGTCTGAAGGGAGAAGCGCAAAATGGTCAAGGTGGGGGTGACCAGGACAGTCTAGGATACTGTTAGTTCTCCTCACCATTCGCTTTCTGAACGCCACTAAACTGTGCCTGTTGCATCCCAATGAAATTGCTGCCCACTTTAACCACCCTGTACAACCTATTTCTGTTGCAAACATTAAGATTGCCAAACCAGGCCACCTTTGAGAACATCAATACGGATTCAATAAAACAGTGTCATCATTGTCTTGCTGACGTTAAAAGAGTTAATCTTTCTCAGATGGCATCGGTGTTCTCCTCAAACGTCAACTTGTTGTCCAGCACTGTTCCCAGGTACTTGTAGATACTGACCAGCTCAATGTCATGTCCCATGACCACAGTGGGTGTGGGGTTCAGTGGCAGCCTTCTAAAGTCAATGGCCATATCTTTAGTTTGGGAGACATTCAGTTGGAGGAAGCAGGTCTCACACCATGACAAAGTCATCTACCACAGGCCCATGCTCAGACTCTCCATCCTGTAGGAGACTGACGATGACAGAGTCATCAGCAAACTTGAAGATGTGCCTGTTTTCATATTCGCTACGACAGTCGTTAGTGTATAGTATGTATAGGAGAGGAGAGAAGACACAACCTTACCAACCGGTGGAGGAGCAGAGCTGCTTTGACATGACGCCATTTACTCACACTTGCTGGGACTGGTCGGTAAGGAAGTCCACTATCCAGCCCACAAGGCTCACATCCAGCTTGATGTGGGAGGAACTTCTCTGCTAGTATGTGAAGCTGGATAGTATTGAAGGGAGACAAGAAGTCCATGAACAGAAGCCTCAAGTGGGGGTTTTCGGCCCTCCAGGTGCTTGTAGAGGAAGTTGAGTGGGGTCCTCCATCCCTCGCTTGGCCCTGTAAGAAAACTGCAGGGGGTTCAGGGAATACTCAAGAGTTTAGGCACCTTCTGCAGCTTGAGTGAAAATGTGATGAAAAAATCCACTGAGTTGTTCTGCACATGACTTAAGTTCCTGTCCACCAATGTCTGGTCCTGGGCTCTTTTTTTAACTTTGGTCTGTCTGAATAGGCTGGTGACACTGGATGCAAAATTCAATTTTGGGAGTAGCAATTGTCCTCATACGCATCTGAGTAATTCCTCCACTAACGTTCTGATTGTCAGATCTGAGATAAAACCATTTAGCTCATCAGCCAGTCCTTTGTGTTTAAACGGTATCATCTTGTTTCCCTTGTCTTGTAGCCCAACCACAGTTCTCATTCCATCCAGGCAGCTCTCAGATTGTTGCTACTCCAGATAGCTTTTATTGGTCCAAACCTTCACTTACCGCTTTTGTGCTTTCCCACTCTTCAGCACAGTCCTGTAGAGAGGCAGAAGATGCACTGTGTTGTGGTCAGATGAGCTCTCGCTTTTGCCCTTTCCCACTCTTCAGCCCAGTCCTGTAGAGAGGCAGAAGATGCACTGTGTTGTGGTCAGATGAGCTCTCGCTTTTGCCCTTTCTCACTCTTCAGCACAGTCCTGTAGAGAGGCAGAAGATGTACTGTGTTGTGGTCAGATGAGCTCTCGCTTTTGCCCTTTCCCACTCTTCAGCCCAGTCCTGTAGAGAGGCAGAAGATGCACTGTGTTGTGGTCAGATGAGCTCTCGCTTTTGCCCTTTCCCACTCTTCAGCCCAGTCCTGTAGAGAGGCAGAAGATGCACTGTGTTGTGGTCAGATGAGCTCTCGCTTTTGCCCTTTCCCACTCTTCAGCCCAGTCCTGTAGAGAGGCAGAAGTTGCACTGTGTTGTGGTCAGATGAACTCTCGCTGTAGACTTGTAGGCCCCTCT
The DNA here is from genome assembly GCF_045791955.1 of Oncorhynchus clarkii lewisi. Classification (NCBI taxonomy): domain Eukaryota; kingdom Metazoa; phylum Chordata; class Actinopteri; order Salmoniformes; family Salmonidae; genus Oncorhynchus; species Oncorhynchus clarkii. The sequence goes on along the minus strand of NC_092176.1, from coordinate 7,362,212 downwards.
GATGGAGCCATAACATAGGTTCAGGGTCTTGTTGAGGTGTGTTGGGAAGGTGACATATTAATCTGTGTTATTCTGAGTTTTCTTCATGTTACAGCGATTTAAAATGTCCTAAAAGAATATTGGGGGCATCAGGAGACAGAGGTTGCATTTTGTGTCACAGTATAAATAAGATTAGCAGCATTCTTCGCATTGGCATTAAGGTGAATGTAAACGACCATTATAAATATTTGGGGAAACTCTCTTGGGAGATAGAAAGACGACAGCAGCTCAATATCAGGTAGACATAGTCTCGCAGGACAGTTACATTGTTGCACCATCGGTGATCTATGCACAAGCAGACTCTGCCCCCGTAATTTCCCAGTCGAACTGCTGTCCCCATCCAGTCGGAACAGACAACCGAATCATTTTATCTCCAAAGACGAGTCAGTCAGCCAAGACTCATTAAAAGCCATAAAACAGGTGCCTCTGCACTCCTGAAGATGATTGACCTTTGCCTGCAACTCGTCTGTTTTATTCCTCAAGGATTGCACATTCGCCAGGATAATATAAGGTAAGGGGATGCGTAGCCTGCTGCTGCTGTTTAATCCGTAATCGAACGCCACCTCTCCTCCCCCGTTTGCGAACACGGCCATCCTTGCCACGGTTCAGAGCATTAAATCTATTCATCGATTGCCAACACTTTCATGTGTTTCAGAAGAGAGTCCACAGACTTGTTAAGGGGTTTATCCACCGAAGCCGGGCGATCCCATTGCAGCAGGAACTCCAGTGAGTAACGTTTTGTTTGTTTGGGAGTGGCAAGAGTTCACGAAGGCCAATGGAGAGATTCAGTAACGTTATAATCAACCAAACGAGTGAAAAAAGTATCTCCATTTTACGAATGATCTCAAACATTTAGAACATTTGCCACATCTAACTGGACAAAAACAGACTCACTTGGGACTTTACAAACAACATAGTAACAGAAAGTGTAACACAAACACCTGCTATCTGGAGCCGCAGCTTTGAATGCCTAATTTGATTATTTGAATGAGAACGGTAAGAGAAACTGAAGTTGACTTCAGACTGTGACTACCTGGGTCTATTTTGAGATATTAAAACTAGGGTTGCAAAGCTACTGGTAATTTACCAGTAATCGGTAATCTTCAGTACATTTGGTAATTAATAGAAAATATATGGCAATCTATCATAACCTTGGTAATTTATACTTGAATAGTAAAGAAATATAATCATTTATATCTGTCTATATTGTCCATTAGCTTCTAGTAGATAGACCATATGGTTCAAGAGAGAATTGCCTAGTTAATGAAAAAAGCATCTAATGAACAATGGCAATATTTCAATTAACTCTGCCAACTAGTGACTTTTTTTCACAACTGCCACCAGTTTGACCACAGAACGAACATTTTTATTTTATTTTTAATTTTACCTTTATTTCACTAGGCAAGTCAGTTAAGAACAAATTCTTATTTTCAATGACGGCCTAGGAACTGGGTTGGTTAACTGCCTGTTCAGGGGCAGAACGACAGATTTGTACCTTATCAGCTCGGGGATTTGAATTTGCAACCTTTCAGTTACCAACGCTCTAACCACTAAACTACCCTGCCGCCCCATTGACAACATATACATATAGACCATAGTTCATGATGAAACACAATGGTATTCACTAAACTGAAGTTATTTAGGATAATGTTTACAGCATTGTCATTATATTTTCATTTTATTCAATATATTTGATGTGATAAAGCCACATAGAGGGCCAGAGATTATTACAGACGCCTGTGATAATCTCAAGTACCCAAAAGGGCCACTAGATGTCTTGTGATAGATTACATCAAATCCTTGGTAGTTTACTGGTACATTCTGAACGTTTCCAGGAATATATCCTCCCTTTGCAACCCTAATTAAAACAAAATTTTGAAATGTTTGATAGCCACCTTTTGTATATTTCGATATTGTTTGACATGGATAAAGTCCTGTATTTCTGATGGAAAAGTGCAATGAAAGCTTTTGTCGGTAACCCTAACCCGTTTGCACTCATTTTATTAATTACATGAGCCTCTGGTCATTGTAATTCATGTACCTGCTTGGTTTCTGCATGTCTGGTCTCTTGATATGGACAATTCCATAGTAACGGGATTACGCTGAGAACTGTTCAAAATGTATTCCAAACTAAAACCATTGATTTCGAAGTTGAACATACCATATAACTTAACAAGTAAAAAAAAATGGATTGTACAATATTTGCCGATTTTTATTATTTTCCAAATTCTTCAAGCTCTGTAAAATGTGTCATTGATAGACAAGCATTTTCAAGTCTTGACATAGAATTTCAAGCAGATTTAAGTCAAAACTGTAACTCGGCCACTCAGGAGCATTCACTGTCTTCTTGGTAAGCCATTCCGGGGTAGATTTGGCCTTGTGTTTTTAGGTTATTGTCCTGCTGAAAGGTGAATTCATCTCCCAGTGTCTGGTGGAAAGCAGATTGAACCAGGTTTTCCTCTAGGATTTTTCCTGTGCTTAGCTCAATTCTGTTTATTTTTTATCCAGGAAAAACTCCCCAGTCCTTAACAATTTCAAGCATACCCATAACATGATGCAGACACCACTATACTTGAAAATATGAAGAGTGGTACTCAGTAATGACTGAATTTGCCCCAAACATAACACCTTTGTTTTCAGGACAAAAAGTGAATTGCTTTGCCACATTTTTTTGCAGTATTACTTTAGCGCCTTGTTGCAAACAGAATGCATGCTTTGGAATATTTGTTCTTCTGTACAGGCTTCCTTCTTTTCACTCTGTCAGTTAGGTCAATATTGTTGAGTAACTAAAATGTTGTTGAACCATCCTCTGTTTTCTCCAATCACAGCCATTAAACTATGTAACTGTTTTGAAGCCACCATTGTCTACATGGTGGAATCCCTGAGCGATTTCCTTCCCCTCCGGCAACTGAGTTAGGAAGGACGGCTGTATACTTGCAGTGACTGGGTGTATTGATGCACCATCCAAAGTGTAATTAATAACTTTCAACTTTTCATTTTTAATTAATTTGTAAACATTTCTAAAAACATAATTCCACATTGACATTATGTCGTATTGTTTGTTGACCAGTGACAAAACAAAAAAAGTCAAGGGGTGTGAATACATTTTCCAAAGGCACTATAACTGTTCCACCAGTTAGAGGTAGTTTCGTGAGCCAATGTTAACTAGCGTTAATGCAATAACTAGAAGTCTATGGGTATCTGCTAGCATGCTAGTAGATATCTATAGACGTCCAGTCATTGTGCTAACACTAGTTAGCATTGGCTCACGAAACTACCTCTAGTTTATATATTGTATCGTCTCTTAAGGGATACATTGGGATTTTGGCAATTAGGCCCTTTATCTACTTCCCCAGAGTCAAATTAACTCATGTATACCATTTTTATGTCTCAGTGTCTAGTATGAAAGAAGTAAAATATATATATATATATATATATATATACAGTGCCTTGCGAAAGTATTTGGCCCCCTTGAACTTTGTGACCTTTTGCCACATTTCAGGCTTCAAACATAAAGATATAAAACTGTATTTTTTTGTGAAGAATCAACAACAAGTGGGACACAATCATGAAGTGGAACGACATTTATTGGATATTTCAAACTTTTTTAACAAATCAAAAACTGAAAAATTGGGCGTGCAAAATTATTCAGCCCCCTTAAGTTAATACTTTGTAGCGCCACCTTTTGCTGCGATTACAGCTGTAAGTCGCTTGGGGTATGTCTCTATCAGTTTTGCACATCGATAGACTGACATTTTTTCCCATTCCTCCTTGCAAAACAGCTCGAGCTCAGTGAGGTTGGATGGAGAGCATTTGTGAACAGCAGTTTTCAGTTCTTTCCACAGATTCTCGATTGGATTCAGGTCTGGACTTTGACTTGGCCATTCTAACACCTGGATATGTTTATTTTTGAACCATTCCATTGTAGATTTTGCTTTATGTTTTGGATCATTGTCTTGTTGGAAGACAAATCTCCGTCCGTCTCAGGTCTTTTGCAGACTCCATCAGCTTTTCTTCCAGAATGGTCCTGTATTTGGCTCCATCCATCTTCCCATCAATTTTAACCATCTTCCCTGTCCCTGCTGAAGAAAAGCAGGCCCAAACCATGATGCTGCCACCACCATGTTTGACAGTGGGGATGGTGTGTTCAGCTGTGTTGCTTTTACGCCAAACATAACGTTTTGCATTGTTGCCAAAAAGTTCAATTTTGGTTTCATCTGACCAGAGCACCTTCTTCCACATGTTTGGTGTGTCTCCCAAGACTTGGCAAACTTTTAACGACACTTTTTATGGATATCTTTAAGAAATGGCTTTCTTCTTGCCACTCTTCCATAAAGGCCAGATTTGTTCAATATACGACTGATTGTTGTCCTATGGACAGAGTCTCCCACCTCAGCTGTAGATCTCTGCAGTTCATCCAGAGTGATCATGGGCCTCTTGGCTGCATCTCTGATCAGTCTTCTCCTTGTATGAGCTGAAAGTTTAGAGGGACGGCCAGGTCTTGGTAGATTTGCAGTGGTCTGATACTCCTTCCATTTCAATATTATCGCTTGCACAGTGCTCCTTGGGATGTTTAAAGCTTGGGAAATCTTTTTGTATCCAAATCCGGCTTTAAACTTCTTCACAACAGTATCTCGGACCTGCCTGGTGTGTTCCTTGTTCTTCATGATGCTCTCTGCGCTTTTAACGGACCTCTGAGACTATCACAGTGCAGGTGCATTTATACGGAGACTTGATTACACACAGGTGGATTGTATTTATCATCATTAGTCATTTAGGTCAACATTGGATCATTCAGAGATCCTCACTGAACTTCTGGAGAGAGTTTGCTGCACTGAAAGTAAAGGGGCTGAATAATTTTGCACGCCCAACTTTTCAGTTTTTGAAATGTTAAAAAAGTTTGAAATATCCAATAAATGTCGTTCCACTTCATGATTGTGTCCCACTTGTTGTTGATTCTTCACAAAAAAATGCAGTTTTATATCTTTATGTTTGAAGCCTGAAATGTGGCAAAAGGTTGCAAAGTTCAAGGGGGCCGAATACTTTCACAAGGCACTGTGTGTATATATATATATATATATATATATAGGAAAAGATAAGATGGCTTTGAGAAGTGTTTTTCCTCAATTACCTCGACTAACCGATGCCCGGTTAGTAATTTTACTGCTGCTCTTTAATTATTTTTTATTTATTATTATCTATTTTTTTTACTTGTTTTTTCTTAACTGCATTGTTGGTTAAGGGCTTGTTAGTAAGCATTTCACTGTAAGGTAACCTGTTGTATTTGGCGCATGTGACAAATAAAATGTGATACAATTTGAAATGCTATCTTATTTTTTAGGGTCCCTGATCAATAACATAAGGGGGAGCTATTTATTTTCTAATGCAAATTCTGCAGTTATTTCTTTAGTGTAATATATTGACGATCCCTAACGATCTCCGGATAGTTGTGGCAAAGTTAGGCTAACTTCAGCTACCTTAGCCACTGCTACCTAAACATCTATGGGAGTGGTGGGGTCATGTGGTAGCTGTTAATTTATTTGGTTGCCATATCGCCTTTAAGTAACATCAAGCAAAATGATTGAGTTGATTTGGCCAAGCCGCATGCCTTTACTACTCCCATTGATTTTTAGCTAGTGGTGGCTAAAGTTAGCTGAAGTTTCTACGGGCTGTTTAAAGAAAACCGAACCATGGATTACAGTTAGTCTGGGCCCAAAGACTACTTTCAGCGTGAGGGATCGTCTAACAAAAAGTGGAACTTCCCCTTTAAGTATGGCAATTGCTGAGATTCATTGCGACAGGGAAGATAAATGAATTGTAAGCCTCAATAGATACTTCCAATGTTTTTTTAGTACACTTGGCCACATGAGGCAGCCTGAGTTCTTAATGCACATTTTGGCTCAGAAACAAGGAGCTAGACAAAAAAAAAGTTTGTTTGAGGAAAGACTACGTAGTCTACTGTAAATGTAAAAGGGAGAAAGTTCAAGCAATCATTTATCACCAAGTAAAGTAAAATGAGTCACTCTCTGTGTCAAAGTCAGTTAAATCAGATGTTTTTGTATTTACACAGCCTAGTATTGCCCAGAGAGTGGCAGGGGTTAAGCCTACACTTAAAGCTGCTGACATTAACATTTGGAGATCGTAGCTCGTAAATGAGTCACCCATTTGCTAGCCTGTAGTACTTTAATCTGGGTTTTTGGAGTGTGTGACTGGCTGTCTCTGGGCAAGTGTGCAGATAGGAGTACTACCAGAAATAAATGAAACTGAGTGATGTACCAGTAATGGCATGTTATGACCCTCCTCCTGCCGTCGGGTCGAGAGATGATCGGTCATCTTGCTTACCTTATAGTAACAATAACACTTGACAGACACACGTGCATGCACACACACACACACATTCACACACCCAGTGTTGCTGTTCGTTCTCTATGTGACCAGCAGAGGGTATTTTTTAGCAGAGCAACAATACACAAGAGAGCCCAAGTGATTGCTTGTTTGCAGTGGCTGAGCATTACAGGCAAATCAAAACATTTAATTTGCAACGTTATGGTTCAGGTGTCACCTCTGGGTCCAGGTATTTTAATAGTCTTTGTTTTTAATGACCTGTATAATATTTTAAATACTTTTTGTTTACTTTCTAGCATTCAAAATAATAGAAAGCTATCTTTTATTTCCCCAAAACCTGTCAATACAACTCACTGGGACAAGCCAATTTGCTTGCCCGTAGTACTTTAAAGACTAGCAGTATAAAGGACTTGCATTATGTTTTAGCATTAATAAACAGTTCCATATAAACAAAATCATGTATGATGTGTAACTATTTGTCAATTTAAGTGTTTTTCATGTTGCAAAGAGGCTCAAATGCCTACGCAATTCAAGAATAACCCAGCTGTGTGTTGTTGGTGCAGTATTTCCATAAAATCAATCACTTTACATGAATTATGATATGAGGCCTTTGCCGTTGTCATAAATTACAGAGGGGATCTGACAATCCACCTGGATAATAATACATCATTGTAAATGAACAATTCAATCAGAGAAACCAGCACAGCTGGATAACAATGACTGCTTCAGTGTTCCCTTTTCCCACTCTATCCAGCAAGCAGGGGAAAACTATACTTTTCTGGTTGCAAACTGGTTTTCTGTTGATAAATACATAAGATTACAACCAAGCAAATATGTATTTTTCCCCTAACGTCTTGGAAATATTTCATATTTCGGTTATTAACTGGTCAGATTTACAACCAGTAAGAAATGTCTTCTGGTCGCTTCCTGAACTGAAATATAAACGCAACATGCAACATTTTAAAAGTTTTTACTGAGTTACAGTTCATATAAGGAAATCAGTCAATTGAAATAAATAAAATGGGGCCCTAATCTGTGGCTTTAACATGACTGGGAATACAGATATGCATCTGTTGGTCACAAATACCTTTTTTTTTTTTTTAAGTACGTGTGTGACCACCATTTGCCTCATGCTGCGTGACACATCTCCTTCACATAGAGTTGAGCAGGCTGTTGATTGTGTCCCACGCCTCTCCAATGGCTGTGCGAAATTGTTGGATGTTGGCAGGAACTGGAACATGCTATCGTACACATCGATCCAGAGCATCCCAAACATGCTCAATGGGTGACATGTCTGGTGAGTATGCAGGTCATGGAAGAAATGGTACATTTTCAGATTTAAGGAATTGTGAACAGATCCTTGTGACATGGGGCCGTGCATAATCATGCTGAAACATGAGGTGATGGCGGCGGGTGACTGGCGCGACAATGTGGCTCAGGATCTCGTCACGGTATCTAATGTGCATTCAAATTTATTTTGATAAAATGCAATTGGGTTCGTTGTCCGTAGCTTATCCCTGCCCATACATAACCCCACCGCCACCATGGGGCATTCTGTTCATAATGTTGACGTCAGTAAACCACTTGCTCATATTACGCACGGTGCCTGCTCTCTGCCCGGTACAGTTGAAAGCGGGATTCATCCTTGAAGACCACACTTTTCCTGCATGCCAGTGTTCAGTGGGCAAATGCTCACTTTTGATGAAGTCGGTTACGACGCCGAACTGCAGTCAAGTCAAGACTCTGGTGAGCTTGATGAGCATGCAGATGAGCTTCCCTGAGACCGTTTCTGACAATTTGTGCAGAACTTCTTCGGCTGTGCAAACCCACAATTTCAACAACTGTCCAGGAGGCTCATCTGAGAACACCCCGCAGGTTAAAAAGCCGGATGTGGAGGTCCTGGGCTGGTGTGGTTACACATGGTCTGCGGTTGTGAGGCCGGTTGGAAGTATTGCCAAATCGTCAAAAATGACGTTGGAGGCGGCTTATGGTAGAGAAAGTAACATTTAAATTATCCGGCAACAGCTCTGGTGGACATTCCTGCAGTCAGCATGCAATTGCACGCTCCCTGAACTTGAGACATTAGTGGCATTGCGTTGTGTGACAAAACTGCATGTTTTATAGTGGCCTTTTATTGTCCCCAACACAAGGTGCACTTGTGTAATGATGATCATGCTGTTTAATCAGCTTCTTGATATGCCACACCTGGCAGGTGGATGTATTATCTTGGCAAAGTAGAAATGCTCACTAACAGGGATGTAAGCAAATTAGTTGACATTTTTGAGAAATAAGCTTCTTGTGCGTACGAAACATTTCTGGGAAATGTTATTTCAGCTCATGAAACATGGGACCAACACGTTACATGTTGCAGTCAGATAGGTATTTACAAGTGGGCAGAACATTTCCACACAGACGGGCATGTAAAGTGGCAAGAAAAAGTATGTGAACCCTTTGGAATTACCTGGATTTCTGCATAAATTGGTTGGTTTTCAAATTGGTTTTCAAATTTGATCTGATCTTCATCTAAGTCAAAACAGTGTGTTTTAACTAATAACACACAAATTATTGTATTTTTCTTGTCTATATTGAATACATAATTTAAACATTCTCAGTGTACGTTGGAAAAAGTACAGTTGAAGTCGGAAGTTTACATACACCTTAGCCAAATACATTTAAACTCAGTTTTTCACAATTCCTGACATTTAATCCTAGTTAACATTCCCTGTCTTAGGTCAATTAATTTAAGAATGTAAAATGTCCGAATAATAGTAGTGATTTATTTCAGCTTTTCTTTCATCACATTCCCAGTGGGTCAGAAATTTACGTACACTCAATTAGTATTTGGTAGCATTGTTTTTAAATTGTTTAACTTGGGTCAAACATTTGGAGTAGCCACCCACATTAAGTTGTGTGAATTTTGGCCCATTCCTCTTGACAGAGCTGGTGTAGCTGAGTCAGATTTGTAGGCCTCCTTGTTCGCACACACTTTTTCAGTTCTGCCCACAAATTTTCTATGGGATTGAGGTCAGGGCTTTGATGGCCACTCCAATACCCTGACTTTGTTGTCCTTAAGCCATTTTGTCACAACTTTGGAAGTATGCTTGGGGTCATTGTCCATTTGGAAGACCCATTTGCGACCAAGCTTTAACTTCCTGACTGATGTCTTGAGATGTTGCTTCAATATATCCACATTATTGTCCTGCCTCATGATGCCATCTATTTTGTGAAGTGCACCAGTCCCTCCTGCAGCAAAGCACCCCCACAACATGATACTGCCACCCCCATACTTCACGGTTGGGATGGTGTTATTCGGCTTACAAGCCTCCCCCTTTTTCCTCCAATCATAATGACGGTCAGTATGGCCAAACAGTTCTATTTTTGTTTCATCAGACCAGAGGAAATTTCTCCAAAAAGTATGATCTATGTCCCCATGTGCAGTTGCAAACCGTAGTCTGGTTTTTTTTATGGCGGTTTTGGAGCAGTGGCTTCTTCCTTGCTGAGCGGCCTTTCAGGTTGTGTCGGTATAGGATTAGTTTTACTGTGGATATAGTTACTTTTGTACCTGTTTCCTCCAGCATCTTCACAAGGTCCTTTGCTGTTGTTCTGGGCTGATTTGCACTTTTCGCACCAAAGTACGTTCATCTCTAGGAGACAGAATGCGTCTCCTTCCTGAGCGGTATGACGGCTGCGTGGTCCCATGGTGTTTATACTTGCGTACTATTGTTTGTACAGTTGAACATGGTACCTTTATGTGTTTGGAAATTGCTCCCAAGGATGAACCAGACTTGTGGAGGTCTCCATTATTTTTCTGAGGTCTTGGCTGATTTCTTTTGATTTCCCCTTGATGTCAAGCAAAGGAGCACTGAGTTGGAAGGTTAGGCCTTAATACATCCACAGGTACACCTCCAATTGACTCAAATTATGTAAATTAGCTTTTCATGGCTTTAGAAGCTTCTGATATCATTTTCTGGAATTTTCTAAGCTGTTTAAAGGCATAGTCAACTTGGTGTATGTAAACTTCTGACCCACTGGAATTGTGATACAGTGAATTATAAGTTAAATAATCTGTCTGTAAACAATTGTGAGAAAAATTACTTGTGTCATGCACAAAGTAGATGTCCTAACCGACTTGCCAAAACTATAGTTTGTTAACAAGAAATGTGTGGAGTGGTTTTAAAACGAGTTTTAATGACTCCAACCTAAGTGTATGCAAATTCTGACTTCAACTGTATGTGAACCCCTAGGTAGACTTCTCCAAAAGCTAATTGGAGTCAGGAGTCAGCTAACCTGGAATCCAATCAACGAGATGAGATTGGATATGTTGGTTAGAGCTGCCATGCCCTTAAGCTGGAAAGGGTTACAAAAGTATCTCTAAAAGCCTTGATGTTCATCAGTCCACAGTAAGACAAATTGTCTATAAATGAAGAAAGTTCGGCACTGTTGCTACTCTCCTTAGGAGTGGCTGTCCTGCAAAGATGACTGCAAGAGCACAGCGCAGAATGCTCAATGACGTTAAGAAGAATCCTAGAGTATCAGCTAAAGACTTACAGAAATCTCTGGAACATGCTAACATCTCTGACGAGTCTACGATATGTAAAACACAAAATAAGAATGGTGTTCATGGGAGGACATCACGGAAGAAGCCACTGCTGTCCCAAAAAAAAACATTGCTGCACTTCTGAAGTTTGCAAAAGTGCACCTGGATGTTCCACAGCGCTACTGGCAAAATAGCCTGATGACAGATGAAACCAAAGTTGAGTTGTTTGGACAACACAACACTGTGTGTGGAGAAAAAAAGGCACAGCACACCAACATTAACCTCATCCTAACTGTAAAGTATGGTGGAGGCAGCATCATGGTTTGGGGCTGCCTCTTGGCCTGGACAGCTTGCTATCATCAACGGAAAAATGAATTCCCATGTTTATCAAGACATTTTGCAGGAAAATGTTAGGCAATCTGTCCACCAATTGAAGCTCAACAGAAGTTGGGTGATGCAACAGGACAACGACCCAAAACGCAGAAGTAAATCAATAATAGAATGGCTTCAACAGAAGAAAATACGCCTTCTGGAGTACCCCAGTCAGAGTCCTGACCTCAACCCGATTGAGATGCATGACCTCGAGCAGTTCACACCAGACATCCCAAGAATATTGCAGTTTAAACAGTTTTGTAAAGAGGAATGGTCCAAAATTCCTCCTGACCGTTGTGCAGGTCTGATCCGCAACGACAGAAAACATTTGGTTGAGGTCATTGCTGCCAAAGGAGGGTCAACCAGTTATTACATCCAAGTGTTCACATACTTTAACCACGCTGCACTGTAAATGTTTACACGGTGTGTTCAACAAAGACATGAAAACGTATAATTGTTTGTCTTATTAGTTTAAGCAGACTGTGTTTGTCTATTGTTGTCCTAGATGAAGATCAGATCAAATTTTATGACCAATTTATGCAGAAATCCAGCTATTTCCAAAGGGTTCACATACTTTTTCTTGCCACTGTAGGTTAGGGTTACGGTTGGGGGAAGGGTTAGCTAACATGCTAACTAGTTGCTAATACCTATAATGCTAAAGTTTTCAGTGATGAGATTTGAGCACGCAACCAACATATCATGCTAGGGCCTCCCGAATGGCGCAGCGGTTTAAGGCACTGTATCGCAGTGCTGAGGTGTCACTACAGATCCGGGTTCGATCCCGGGCTGTGTTGCAGCCGGACGTGACTGGGAGGCGGTGCACAATTGATCCAGCATCGTCTTGGTTAGGGTAGGGTTTGGCCGGTTGGGATGTCCTTGTCCCATCATGCTGACACGGTTGCTAGTTGTACAATGTTTCCTCCGACACATTGGTGCGGCTGTCTTCCAGGTTAAGCGAGCAGTGTGTCAAGAATCAGTGCGGCTTGGCACGGTCATGTTTCGGAGGACGCATGGCTCTCAACCTTTGCCTCTCCCGAGTCCGTATGGGAGTTGCAGTGATGGGACAAGACTATAATTCCAATTTAGATATCACGACAAAGGGGTGAAAAGTTTTTAAAAAATAACAAAATTAAACATCATGCTCATTTCACTGTCCTGGATTTACATTTACTATGTTATGTTTAGTTTATGAGACTAGTCTGACCAAGCAGGCAGAGCAAGCAGGCAGTGCAGGGGGGAGCCCAGGCAGACCAGCCAGTGCAGGGGGGAGCCCAGCCAGTCTTTAAACAGGCTTAACTGGCAGTCAGGTCTTTAGCATCTGAAGGCGATGCTGAAAGGATCTAAGCAGGAGGGGGAGTGTGTGTGTGTGTGTGTGTGTGTCTGCGTGTGTGGGAGAGAGTGAAAGAGGAAGGGGGGGAAGAGAGCCGAGCACTGTGAGAATTTGTGCCATGTTAGCATCCACCCAGCAACTCCGTCAATACTGCATACGGCTTGGAAACTGGCAGAGGTCCCTGGTGCTGCATTCGCAGGCTCCGTCAGTGAGAGAGAGCAGCTTCCACGACCCCCCCCCCCTCCCAATCACTGTGCTGCTCGAGAGGTTTCTCTCAGTGATAGCACATCCACTAGAGCACCGGCCGTTACTGCTGCAGAGGAGGAAGTGGGGACAGGAGGAGAGCTGAACGGGAGATACGGAGTGGGAATACTCTAGAAGAGCAAGCTAATCCCGGAGGAGGGACATGATTCTCGGAGGACTGGTTTGATAGTATGCTACCGTGCTCCACAGGGAAGGCTGAACATTGGGACGTTTGACAGACAGGCACTCGACAGTGTACCTGCTCCACACTGGATTGTTGGGTAAAATTATTTTCCTCTTTTACAGTCAGCAAGGGCTGATTTTAGGATTGTGCTTGATACTGCTGATATATCTTAGTGTGGTGCTTAGTATATCAAATGGACTATACTACATTCTGTGTTCAGCATGTGGTTCAGCACTTTGTCCATTCAGCATTATAGAGCCAAGGAAGTACCTTGTTTCTGGGCCAGTTCCACATATTTCTGCAGTCCTGCTTAAAGAAGTGGAGAAATGTGGTGCAGTGATATATCAAATACTCTGACACACAGTACACCAATAAACACAAGGCACTTCACAAATATGTACACTTATACAGTGGCAAGTGTGTGTTTATGTTCGGGAAATGACAGGAATATTGCCTCAATTAGGAAGTCTTTCATTGAGGGATATTCTGCCCTCAACACAATGAAAGGTCCACTGAGGGAGATAATAATTGTTTTGTTTCATTTTGATATTGTGTGTGTGTGTGTGTGTGTGCGCTCACGTGAGTGTGTGCAATTCATGTGTACCTAGGTGCTGAATGTGTGAAATGTCTGAGAAATTGGTTGTTTCAATCGTTGTTTCTGACCATGGAAACTGGTCCCCTGCAGGAGTGGACACCCCTCTGTAAAATTCTATTCTGGTTTTCCATGACATCACAACTCCTTTGGCCTAATTTGGAGGCAAATGCTGAAAGTAGCACAAATGCCCTGACACTCCATCTCTATAGTGCCGCTGCCAGCTACTCCGCGTTATATATTTCTTTAATTCTTAATTATTTTTTGTTTATCTGCCAACTTCAAAATCAGACTCAATGTTTATGTGCGTGTTTTTTTTCCCCAGATAGGGGTCTTTTTTTAATTTAAGTAAATTCAGTTCAGTTTCAAGTTTGGTGTGAAGTTACATGGTTAACACAACTAATTGTAAGCAGATAGAACTTCTCTGGTACCACGTGGTATTCCTGCCTTATCTCACCAAGTGTACTAATGGTTACCCTCTGATTTCCACAACAAGTTCAACAACCTGACCTCTGCAGCCTGATCATGGAAAAAACGCATTTCAGAGATCATATGTTACATTCCAGACTTAACAACTTTCAGCATCTATTGAATGGCAACTTAACTGTCTTTTAGGCGTAGTATCTACATGGAACCTTGTTCATCTTGGACATATGCATGATTACATGATTTAACTGTGATGGAGTAAACGTAACTGTACAATTATGAACCTTCTGTTTCCATGGGACTGCCATACACGTAAAAAGAAACGTTCGATTTTGATCTTACCTTAAAGAACTATAGTTTTTGGACAACAAACTTAAACAAGCATGCCAGCATATGCAAGACAAAGGGTGAATGCACTTAGTCACAAATGTAGGATTGTTTCCCATGCTTCTAGAGCCTCTCATTGGGGAATCTGATTAGCTCCAATGCAATGTTTTATAATACATCCAGTGTAGAACTGGTAGCCTCTGGAAATAAACAAAGTCACTCAAGCTTCTTTCCATCCTTTAACCTAGAGTCGATGTCCACGCCCCCACATAAATCTAATTAGCATAATACACAAATCCCATTAAAAAATGGGTCAATTTAAACTAGAGATAGTCACATTAAGTACAAATCACATGGGAATGGCGTAGCGCTGCAGAATACTATAGTAGCCTTGCTGGTTAAGTGTGCCTTGAATTCTAAATGAACCACAGACAGTGTCCCCAGCAAAGCACCCCCACACCATCACACCACCTTTTCCATGCTTCACGGTGGGAAGCACACATGCGGAGATCAAACGTTGTTGTTGTGGATAATTGTTTCAGAAATATAATACTCTCAGAAGAACTTTGTGAATTCAATGTAGACTTTAATACAAGTTATTAAGAGCCGTGCTGGTCCGCGGAACAGCCGCCCCTTCTTAGCACTGGCTCTGCTTTTATACATACATAGTATTTGTGTACATCACATATGTAAATAAAGTTACTCCCCCTTAGTTCGTCTGCCACCATTAAAATCCTATTCTGAGTTCTTTGCTTGTTTACGCCCACTAACGCTCATATCTGCTTTTGGTTAGGTTATAACGATGACAGAACTCTTTCCATGTTCTAAAAATAATGTATGTATTGCATGCTTATGTTTTACGTGTTTTAGGTCATTAGTTATCTTGCCTACATCTTTCTTCCTGTATCCTGCTGACCATAGCACGTTCAGCTGTCATAAATGCACGTATGGTCTTGGTTAATGTATTCTTTCTTAAATAGAGTATGGTCTGGGTGTCATATGGCCTGGGTATCATCTTCTCTTAATGTGCATGTCCTTGCTACTACAGCCTAGCAGCCAAACCTATCTACATGTAATGCTGAGCTTTCCTTAATGGTTCGCTCCAACACTGTTGGAACCAAAAATCTCAAATTTGGACTCATCAGACCAAAGGACAGATTTCCACCGGTCTAACATCCATTGCTTGTATTTCTTGGCCCAAGCAAGTCTCTTCCTATTGGTGTCCTTTAGTAGTGGTTTCTTTGTAGCAATTCAACCATGAAGGCCTGATTCACGCAGTCTCATCTGAACAGTTGATGTTGAGACGTGTCTGTTACTTGAACTCTGTGAAGCTTTTATTTGGGCTGCAATTTCTGAGGCTGGTAACTCTAATGAACTTATCCTCTGCAGCAGAGGTAAGTCTGGGTCTTTCTTTCCTATGGCGGTTGTCATGAGAGCCAGTTTCGTCATAGTGCTTGATGGTTTTTGAGGCTGAACTTGAAGAAACTTTCAAAGTTCTTGAAATTTTCCGGATTGACTGACCATGTCTTAAAGTATTGATGGTGTCACGTTCTGACCTTAGTTCCTTTTTTATGTCTTTGTGTTAGGTTGGTCAGGGTGTGAGTTGGGGTGGGTAGTCTATGTTCCTTTTTCTATGTGTTTGGCCTAGTATGGTTCTCAATCAGAGGCAGGTGTCGTTCGTTGTCTCTGATTGAGAATCATACTTAGGTAGCCTGTTTTCCCCATTTTGGTTGTTGGTGTTTGTTTTCTGTTTAGTGTATGTCAACTTACAGAACTGTTTTGTTTCTTCCATTTCATTTTGTTATTTTGTTTTGTGCGTTCAGTCAATACATTATGACGGACACTTACCACGCTGCATATTGGTCCGATATTTCATACTCGTCATCAGACGACGAAGAGATCCGTTACAGATGGACTATCGTTTCTCTTTGCTTATTTGAGCTGTTCTTGACATAATATGGACTTGGTCTTTTACCAAATAGGGCTATCTTCTGTTTCCCACCCCTACCTTGTCACAACACAAGTGATTGGCTCAGACGCATTAAGAAGGAAAGAAATTCCACAAATTAACTTTTAACAAGGCACACCTGTCAGCCCTGGATGAAAGCGAGAGGCCTAATCTTTAACCAAGGCCTGATTTACCTTTTGGAACAGGTGTTAGATGAATGAAATATTAATATAGTAACCAATTGATATGTTAAATAACCAGTCACCCGCGCTTGGGGGGATCCTGTTCCTTCATCTACAGCATCGAGAAACCACATCCTTACAGAAGGAAAACATACAGTCGCTGTCTGATGAAAACCATCTCCAAAACCTCATTATTCAGGAAATGGAAAAAATGTACATTTTCCTATTAACAAACATACAATTAGGAAACTTCTGAAGATATTTTGAATAAATGCTCTTGGTCCGAGAGTCATAAAATCTTCAGAATACATTAAGGGGAGTGACTCCATTCAATAAATGTAATAAAATGTATTTTTTTATTTCACAATGTTAGACAGCGAGGTTAGACACTCTTGCATAGCATTACTGGTGAAGATCTGACCGCATTGAACTGAGGACTTTTAAAGGCCCAAAGCAGCAGTTTTTTTAAATCTACATTTGCATTTGACATTTTAGTAATTTATCAGTTTTCGGAAGATGGGCAGGGACCATTGGGATGCCAGGACAGAGAAAACCTTTGACTAGCCTGAGCAGGAGCGTGCTGTAGAGGTGGGACAGCCAAGAGACCAGGCGTGGCAGAACGGAGTGCTCAGAGTTGGGATGTAGGGTTTGAGCATAGCCTGAAGATGGGGAGGGGCAGTTCCCCTTGCTGCTCTCTAGGCAAGCACCATGGTCTTGTAGTGGATGTGTGCTTTGACTGGAAGCCAGTGGAGTGTACGTAGGAGCGGGGTGACGTGGGAGATCTTGGGAAGGTTGAACAGCAGACGGGCTGCGGAGTTTTGGATAAGTTGCAGGGGTTTAATGGCACAAGCAGGGAGCCCAGCCAACAGAGAGTTGCAGTAGGCCAGAAGGAATATGAGGAGTGCCTGGGTTAGGATTTACGCTGCTTCCTGTGTGAGGAAAGGTCATACTCTATAGATGTTGTAGAGCTTGAACCTGCAAGAGCGAGTCACTTTTTTGATGTTTGCAGAGAACTGTCCAGGGTCTTTCCTAGGTTCTTTGCACTCTTTGAGGGGGGGGGGGAATTGAATTAGTCAACCGTGGTGAGAGGAAGAGCAGCTCCATCTTGTCAAGATGAGCTTGAGGTGGTGGGCCGACATCCAAGCAGAGATGTGTGTCGCCACCTGGGTGTCAGAGGGGAATGATAATATAGTTGAGTGTCATCTACATAGCAATGATAAGAGAGACCATGAGAGGATGTGACTTGGTGTATAGAGGAAAGGAGCTAGAACCGAGCCCTGGGGGATACCAGCAATGAGAACACGTATTGCAGACACAGATCCTCTCCATGCCACCTGGTAGGATCAAACTGCCAAGTAGGATGCAATCCAGCAGTGTGCAGAGCTTGAGATGCCCAGCCCTGAGAGGGTGGAGAGGAGGATCTAATGGTTCACGTTGGCTAATGCAGCAGATAGATCTTGGAGGCTGAGAATAGATGAGAGAGTCGGCTTTGCAGAGCGGAGAGCCTCTGTGACACACAGAGGTCTCAGACTGTCTCAGTTGAGTGACCCGTCTTGAAGCCTGACTGGTTGGGCTCAAGAAGATCGTTCTCAGAGTGATAACGAGAGAGACAGCATGCTCACGTGTTTTGTAAAGAAAAGAAAGAAGGGATAGCGATCTGTTGTTATTTTTGACATCAGAGGGTTTGAGTTTTGGTTTCTTGAGGAAGGGAGTGATTTTGGCCATCTTGAAGTCATAGGGGATGCAGCCAGTGGTCAGTTGCTGATGGAATAAGGTCTCCAGAGAGAGTCTGAAGAGGGGATGGGGTCGAGTGGGCAGGTTGTCGGGCGGCTGGAAATCACTAGTCGCAGGTTTTCATCTGGAGAGCGAGGGGATGTGACTCCTGTGATGAGACGCATGTGGCAGGGACTCCAGACTATTCCGGAGATAAAGGGAAAGCCAGACACGATATGGAGTGTTTACGGATTTATTCGATCTCTCCCTATCCCAGTCTGTTGTCCCCACTTGCTTCAAGATGTCCATCATTGTTCATGTACCCAAGAAAGCGAAGGTGACTAAACTAAATGTCTACCGCCTCATAGCGCTGACTTCTGTCATCATAAAGTGCTTTGAAAGGCTAGTTAAGACCCACTACAGTTTGCATATTGCCCCAACAGATCCACGGATGCCTCATTGCCATTGCACTGCACACTGCCCTATTCCACCTGGACAAGAGGAATACCTATGTGAGAATGCTATTCATCGACTACAGCTCAGCCTTCAATAACAACATTGCCCTTCAAGCTCATCACTAAGCTCAGGGCCCTCGGTCTGTACTCCTCCCTGTGCAACTGGATCCAAGACTTCCTGACGGCCGACCCCAGGTGGTGAAGGTAGGCAACAACACTTCCGCCATGCTGATCCTCAACATGGGGGTCCCACAGGGGTGTGTGTTCAGCCCCCTCTTGTACTCCCTGTTAACCCATGACTGCGTGGCTATGCACATCTCCAACTCAACCATCAAGTTTGCTGACAACACATCAGTGGTAGTCCTGGCTACCAACAACCACGAGACAGCCTACAGGGAGGTGAGAGCCCTGGTGGAGTGATGCCAGGAAAATAACCTCTATCTCAACGTCAACAAAATGAAGAAGATGATCGTGGACTACAGGAAACAGCAGAGAGAGCACAACCCGACCCACATTGATGGGTCAAAAGCAGTTCCTCAACATCCAAATCACTGAGGACCTGAAATGGTCCCTCCACACCAACACTGTGATGGCGGCTAAAGAAGAAATTCAGCTTTGTCCCTAAGACCCGTAGCTTCTATCTCCAGGGCATCAAACTGTTTAGGCTGGGTTACTGTACAGCACTTTGTGACATCAGCTGATGTAAGAAGGGCTTTATAAATATATTTGATTGATTGATTGAACAGTCATCACTACTAGTTGGCTACCGCCCAGTACTCTACTCTGCACCTTGTACAGTCGTGGCCAAAAGTTTTGAGAATGACACAAATATGAATTTTCACAAAGTCTGCTGCCTCAGTTTGTATGATGGCAATTTGCATATACTCCAGAATGTTATGAAGAGTGATCAGATGAATTGCAATTAATTGCAAAGTCCTTCTTTGCCATGCAAATGAACTGAATTCCAAAAAAACATTTCCACTGCATTTCAGCCCTGCCACAAAAGGACCAGCTGACATCAAGTCAATGATTCTCTCGTTAACACAGGTGTGAGTGTTGACGAGGACAAGGCTGGAGATCACTCTGTCATGCTGATGGAGTTCGAATAACAGACTGGAAGCTTCAAAAGGAGGGTGGTGCTTGGAATCATTGTTCTTCCTCTGTCAACCATGGTTACCTGCAAGGAAACACGTGCCGTCATCTTTGCTTTGCACAAAAAGGGCTTCATAGCCAAGGATATTGCTACCAGTAATATTGCACCTAAATCAACCATTTATTGGATCATCAAGAACTTCAAGGAGAGCTGTTCAATTGTTGTGAAGAAGGCTTCAAGGGCGCCCAAGAAAGTCCAGCAAGCGCCAGGGCTGTCTCCTAAAGTTGATTCAGCTGCAGGATCGGGGCACCACCAGTACAGAGCTTGCTCAGGAATGGCAGCAGGCAGGTGTGAATGCATCTGCATGCACAGTGAGGTGAAGACCTTTGGAGGATGGCCTGGTGTCAAGAAGGGCAGCAAAGAAGTCACTTATCTCCAGGAAAAACATCAGGGACAGACTGATATTCTGCAAAAGGTACAGGGATTGGACTGCTGAGGACTGGGGTAAAGTCATTTTCTCTGATGAATCCCCTTTCCGATTGTTTGGGGCACCCGGAAAAAAACTTGTCCGGAGAAGACAAGGTGAGCGCTATCATCAGTCCTGTGTCATGCCAACAGTAAAGCATCCTGAGACCATTCATGTGTGGGGTTGCTTCTCAGCCAAGGGATTGGGCTCACTCACAATTTTGCCTAAGAACACAGCCATGAATAAAGAATGGTACCAACACATCCTCTGAGAGCAACTTCTCCCAACCATCCAGAAACAGTTTGGTGACGAACAATGCATTTTCCAGCATGATGGAGCACCTTGCCATAAGGCAAAAGTGATAACTAAGTGGCGGAGAACAAAACATCGATATTTTGGGTCCATGGCCAGGAAACTCCCCAGACTTTAGGCGGGTGGACAAACAAAACCCCACAAATTCTGACAAACTCCAAGCATTGATTATGCAAGAATGGGCTGCCATCAGTCAGGATGTGGCCCAGAAGTTAATTGACAGCATGCCAGGGCGGATTGCAGAGGTCTTGAAAAAGAAGGGTCAACACTGCAAATATTTACTCTTTGCATCAACTTCATGTCAATAAAAGCCTTTGAAACTTATGAAATGCTTGTAATTATACTCCAGTACTCCATAGTAACATCTGACAAAAATATCTAAAAACACTGAAGCAGCAATATTTTTGTGGAAAATAATATTTGTCATTATAAACTCAGCAAAAAAAGAAATGTCCCTTTTTCAGGACCTTGTCTTTCGAAGATAATTCATGAAAATCCAAATAACTTCACAGATCTTCATTGTAAAGGCTTTAAACACTGTTTCCCATGCTTGTTTTAATGAACCATAAACAAGTAATGAACATGCACCTGTGGAACGGTTGTTAAGACATTAAGACACTAACCGCTTACAGACGGTAGACAATTAAGATCACAGTTATGAAAACTTAAGACACTAAAGAGGCCTTTCTACTGACTCTGAAAATCACCAAAAGAAAGATGCCCAGGGTACCTGCTCATCTGCGTGAACGTGCCTTAGGCATGCTGCAAGGAGGCAATAAATTGCAATGTCCGTACTGTGAGATGCCTAAGACAGCGCTACAGGGAGACAGGGCGGACAGCTGATCATCCTCGCAGTGGCAGACCACGTGTAACAACACCTGCACAGGATCGGTACATCCGAACATCACACCTGCGGGACAGGTACAGGATGGCAACAACAACTGTCCGTGTTACACCAGGAACGCACATCAGTGCTCAGACTGTCCGCAATAGGCTGAGAGAGGCTGGATTGAGGGATTGGAGGCCTGTTCTAAGGCAGGTCCTCACCAGACATCACCGGCAACAACGTTGCATATGGCCACAAACCCACCGTTGCTGGACCAGACAGGACTGGCCAAAAGTGCTCTTCACTGATGAGTTGCGGTTTTGTTTCACCAGGGGTGATGGTCAGATTTGCATTTATTGTTGAAGGAATGAGCGTTACACCAAGGCCTGTACTCTGGAGCGGGATCGATTTGGCGGTGGACTGACTGACTGTTACTTGTGATTTTGACCCCCTTTTTTTGTTCAGGGATCCATTATTCCATATCTGTTAGTCACATGTCTGTGGAACTTGTTCAGTTTGTATGTTGTTGAATCTTTTTATGTT
Source organism: Oncorhynchus clarkii lewisi (assembly GCF_045791955.1). NCBI lineage: Eukaryota > Metazoa > Chordata > Actinopteri > Salmoniformes > Salmonidae > Oncorhynchus > Oncorhynchus clarkii. The sequence continues at coordinate 7,340,279 of NC_092176.1, read as the reverse complement.
CATACAAATATTTACACATGTTAAGTTTGCTGAAGATAAACGCAGTTGACAGTGAGGACGTTTCTTTTTTTGCTGAGTTTATGTATTCTGTATTCCCACCCCTTGAATTTTTCCACATTTTGTTGTTACAGCCTGACTTTAGATGGACTTGAGTTTTGGAACAGGCCTGCACAAAGTGGAATTACAGTTTTTTGAATTTCTTAAAAATGTATAAAAAATGAAAAGCTGAAATGTCTTGAATCAGTAAGTATTCAACCCCTTTGTTATGGCAAGCCTAAATAAGTTCAGTTGTAAGAATGTGGTTAACAAGTCACATAGGTTGCGTCGACAATAATAGTGTTTAACGTGATTTTTGAATGACTACCTCTTCTCTGTACCCCACACATACAATTATTTGTTAGGTCCCTCAGTCAAGCAGTGAATTTCAAACACAGATTCAACCACAAAGACCAGGGAGGTTTTCCAATGCCTCGCGAAGAAGGGCACCTATTGGGGTAGATAGGTATTAACAGACATTGAATATCCCTTTGAGTATGGTGACATTATTAATTACAGTTTGGATGGTGCATCAATACACTGTCACTACAAATATACAGGATTCCTTAACTCAGTTGCCAGAGAGGAAGGAAACCGCCCAGGGATGTCACCATGAAAAGAAGGAAGCCTGTACAGAATAAAAAATCCTGTTTGTAACAAGTTACTAAAGTAATACTGCAAAAACAGTGGTAAAGCTGTTAACCTTTTGTCCTGAATACAAATGTTTGGGGCAAATCCAATACAACACAATGGAGCTAAGCACAGGCAAAATCCTAGAGGAAAACCTGCTTTCCACCAGACACTGGTGTTTCATTTTCAATACATTTGCAAAAATGTTTAAAAACCTGTTTTCACTTTAATTATGGGATATTTTGTATAGATGGGTGAGGGGGAATTTTTTTTGGAATCCATTTTGAATTCAGGCTATAACAACAATGTGGAATAAGTCTGTATTCTCTGTATTCTCGACATAGCTCATCCCACTGAACTACTGCTGTACGTATATTTTCCTACTTATATATCGTCCATACTGTCTATACATATTTATATTCTGGACTCTGACATTGCTCGTTCTGATATTGTTTGTTCTGAATTTTGTATAATTTTTTACATTTGGGGGTGGGTTGGGATTATTTGTGTATTGGTATTCTACTGTTAGACACTTACTGCACCGCTGGCGCTAGAAACATAAGCTTGTCGCTGCATCTGCTTTAACATCTGCTAATCTGTGTACGCAACGAATACAATTTTTAGGGTATTTTTGTGTAAGTGGGACCAGTGGACTCTGTAGGCTGTGTAAATAAGGAGCTCATGTCGTCAACCTTTTTTTTCCAAAGAGAGGGAGGATGGGGAGGAAAAGACTTGCCCAGGGTTGGAGACAGAGGCTTGGAATTTAGAGTGGTAGAAAGCAGCTTTAGCAGCAGATGTAGAGAAGGAGTGGAAGGAGGATAGGTCCTCCGGAAGTTTAGATTTCCTCCATTTTTCGCTCAGCTTTCCACAGCCCTGTTCTATGAGCACGCAGTGAATCTCAATATTAAATCATTTTTGGGTAACAATTAAGTACCTTACTGGAATAGTTTTCCTTTTAAAATTGTACAATTTTGCTAGGACTCCCTGGAGGTGGTCTGAGTGAAGGGCCCAATTGGACGGCTATGTAACCTGAAAACTAGCTGTTATTGGCAAAGAGGTTTGGAACTCTCTTTGTTATTGGTCTGTTGACGTATACCGCCCGGTGATGTCAGCAGGCAAGCCAAAACTCCACCCATGCAAAACCTGCTGTTTAGATGATCCTGTTTCAACTGTAATTTCAACCAGCTGGAAATAGCACTAATATCTTCTAACTTTTACAGTGTTATTTTCATCAGCTGTTGTACAATATGCTACAAAGCACAGGGGAAACTGCATTTTGACTGCACTGGGCCTTTAAGGTGAAAATGGCACCCTACTGTATGGTTGCTTGAGGACCCAAAATAATTTCTGATACAGATTTACTGAAGCTACTGTACATCTGACTCTTGATGTCACTGAATGCCCAAGGCAGTTCAGTGCAGGTATAGTCTGTGTGGAGTTTGTTATTGTCTCTTTAGGGAAAAGGGTCACTTACTACCTGGCCTGCTGTATCTGTTTGTGTGTGGGCTTCATCATGACCTGAATGGGTCAACAATCTCCTGGTAGTATTAGGTGGAGGTGCAGGTGTGGAAAGTTGTTATATCTGGGAATCACATTTTCCCCCCTTAGTTTACCTGGTGTGTGTGATACCAACCCCTCAGGAGTGCCACATCGGTGATCAAGTAAGGTGCTATTGGCTGTGGTGCAGTTAAATGTTCATGCAGTTGGAGTCCTTAACTGGAGTCCGTTTAGAAATGAAGTATGTTTACTTGGGCTGCTCAAAAAAAGTAAAGTCCCTTTTCTAAGAAATAGAGGTGGCCATCGATTTGAATCTGGTCCTCTGTTTAACATAATTGTCGATTTAATTAAAATTAAAATCTATATCTTTTTACATGGGGGGGGGGGGGTACTGCCTAAGGTTTGAGCCATAATGGCTTATTCCCAGCTACATTCCAGTGAAAAATATTACATGTGGGGAGAAGTGAGTGAAACTGACAGCTTGTTTGCAGGAAGGATCATTAGCACTGCTTGGGGACAGGCCCAATGGTGAGTGACTGGGATCTACATCATGTTGTGAGGACCAAATCTGCTTAACCTACTTTGGGTTAGCACTAAATATCTCGGACTTGCTTGAACCTCACAATAGCAGCCTTTCTGGTGCAGTTTTGATGTTCATAAAATATGAATTTGTATGGAATTATTGATATGGACACATGGAAGATATAGTGCTCTTCCCTGACACACACACACACACACAGTATTTTTTTGTATGTGTGTATATATCTATATATATAATTGTTGTTGTTGTTGAAATTTCAGGCGTGGTTTTTGGACACCTGTGAAGTTTTCCCCCCATGTGATATTTATTTTTTCTTACTTCCAGCTACAGCTGGTCTCCCATCCAGGGACCGACCAACTATATAGTGGTTGTTTACATCTACTTTGTTTACAAGCATTGGTGTAAACAAGCTTATATTTTGTGTTCTGATGGGGTATGAGTTAAGCTAAGCTCATGAGGCATTTATACGTTGTACACCTCCCATTTTGCCCTCAGAACAACCTGAATTCATTGGGGAATGGACTCTACAAGGTGTCAAAAGCATTCCACAGTGATGCCCATGTTGACTCCAATGCTTCCCACAGATATGTCAACTTGGCTGGATGTCCTTTGGGTGGTGGACCGTTTTTTGATACACACGGGAAACTGTTGAGTGTGAAACCCAGCAGCGTTGCAGTTCTTGAGACAAACCGGTACGCTTGGCACCTACTACCATACCCTGTTCAAAAGGCACTTACATTTTTTTGCCTTGCCCATTCACCCTCGGAATTGCACACATACACAATCCATGTCTTTATTGTCTCAAAGCTTAAAACTCCCTCATTAACCTGTCTCCTTCCCTTCATCTACACTGATTTGAAGTGGATTTAACAGGTGACATCAATAAGGGATCATAGCTTTCACCTGGATTTACCTGGTCAGTCTATGTCATGGAAAGACCAGTTGTTCTTAATGTTTTGTATAATCAGTGTATTCTTCAAGAATTTATGGGTTCATATTTATAAGTCCAAAAACTGATGTAGCAACTAAGGATTGCCCCTTTTTACAGGCAGTGACCTTCAGACAGCAGAACTATGTCGCCATTTGAATGTGATCCATTAACCTGCCCCAAAAACAATTATTCTGTCCACTGTTTTGCAAATGTCTTGCAAAATCGTTCCCTTGTCCTGCATTTGGGCTTTTTAGATTTTGTCACCCTAATACCACCGGCGGAAACATTGCTACTGCAACATGTGAACACCATCTTTTCACATGTGAGGAGAATAACATTATTTCAACCCCACATGTGAGTCTGCAATTCCACATGTGGAAGTGAGATTTTCACAGTTGGAGTTTTCTAATGTGAAAATGCAAAATTCAAATGTGAAACTGCATTTCACATGTGTGGGGAAAACAACATGTTGTTCTTCTCACATGTGAATAGGTGGTGTTACCATGTGAACTATAATTTAGTACACGTGACATCTTAAGCTCAGCATGTGAAAACAGCTATTTCACGTGTGAAAATACAATTTTCAAATGTGAAATTGTATTTTTGTTGTTGTTGTAAGGGTTCAGTCTTAATGCAGTTTTTGACTGTTGTTGATTTCTTCATAGGGAAACATCGTTCTAATACGAAATTACATTTTGAGGTGTGTTTGTTTGTTGGTGCGTCATTGAGAGTGGAAATTATGAACTGTTGCCATGGAGATTTTCACAAATTGTGTAGGGAAAAACAAACGCCCACATTCTTCCCAAAAAGAACCAAGCTTACCCAGTTGTTTATCATGCTCAGCTTGTATATTACCTTTTTTTTTTTTTTTTAAAGATGACGAAAACTGACTCTTGATCATTTAATTCCATGCTGCAAAATAAGAGAAATGGAAATATCCTTCAACTTCTTGAACGTTTTTTTGTGATCCTTTTGAGGTGAATGTATTGCGAAGTATATGTGTGCGTAAATACTGTCTTAAACAGTATGAGAGTGATGACACGGCACAAACATTTTACTGCATGAAATGTGTTTTGTCACTCAGAAGAGCGAGCTTTCCACGTCTCACTTGGTCTCTAATACTTTAACCACTGCTCCATTCAACAGGTTCTAGCTTTATTTTGTTCTTCTTTTTTTTTTTTTTTTACCTCATGGACATTAAGCTGTGCTCTGAATATCAAGTACTCCCTTTAGTTGCACCACCCAAAGGATGTTTTTGCTATTGACGATGAATCATACTGTTCTTATGCTTCTTACTGTAGTACCGCACTCGTATTCCTATCAACTGCTGTATTGTTAAGCAACAGCAAGTGGGTTGAAATACCACAAGTTCTGGCAGGGGTGTGTGGGCAGCGTTTGGCAGCAAAACAAAGGTGGTTTTGAAACTCATGGGGCCTCTGCTTCCCTTCACTACAGAGTGACATTTAAAGTGAATAGGTGCAAAGGCTGTTAATGGTTAACACTTATGTATGCAACATGTCATGTATTAAGTAACAATGTACGTGGAAAAATGTTACCAATTAACACCTATTCCACTTTAAGGGCATTTGGACACCTACACACACACCTACACACACACCTACACACACACACACACACACACACACATTAGCTTCATGGTAGAGAGAGAAGGGTTGAAAACAAGTGACAACCTTTTCTCAGCCTTGCATTGTTGCCAAGTGTTGCTGGAGGGCAGAGCACACAGGAATAGTAATAGCTGCTCTATACAACCTCATAGAACCAAGTTTGGGCCTCACAGGACATACTGTATTAATGAAATTGCTAAAATATGGAGTTCTCTTCTCTGATCCAATATACAGACGGGCAGGTTGACGGACAACTACATACCCTTTCCTTTTCAAACGAGTGGTTGATGAGGCTGTTTTTTGTTGTTGGTGGAAAACAAATATGTTTTAACAATGCCACTGAGAGGACTGTGGATGGCATGGTGAATGCTAATGGCTGTTAGTGTTACGCTAGTCTTAACTACCACAGTGGCCTTTCCAGGACTTTGTCCATGTTTCTCAGCATCATGAATAGCTCGAAAAGCGCATTGGTTTGTTGTAAAAATGTTGAGCCATGGTTGATATACTGTAAGTATTGTATTTAAATTTCCAAAATGGGCAGTGGTTCACATACATGCAAACACACCACACACTACAGGAGAAGGGCTTGCGAAAACTCTAGGTTACTTACAGGATGCGCCTGGGTGTGTCCATAAGCTCAAAATATCCAATCACACAGCTGTTGGAGACCGACAAGTCGAGTGGCGAATGAGAGCCCCTCTCCATAAAGGGAGCCTTTAACCCGCCAAACTGCATGCCTCTCCTCCTTGCACTCTTGCTCATCTTCCTTGCGATCTCACTCATATTCATATAGAATCAGGGTTACGTAAGTAATCTAGAGTTCTATTTCAAATACTCGTTTTGATGTCTCACTGTGGGACAACTCCCATAATGCAGACATGCTCTCCGAAGCCAGTGTAGTTCCAACAGCATCATCCCTCAGATGCCACAAGTATGCCACAAAAAAGGCGCAGAGACATCCAGTTGGTAAAGACCTTATTAAAGTATAAGGAGTGGCTGTACGTGCCAAACTGCAAATCTCCCATAATGAGATGCCATTGAACAGAGCCCAAGAGGTAGCCATACCTCTGGTGTAATGAGCCCTTCCGGGCTGTAGCCTTTGCTATTATATTTTCCAATACAACAGGCTCCACCATCCAAAGATGGCTGTTAATGAGGTAGGGGGGCCTGCCCTTGCAGGGAGGTGCCCCAAAAAATGCAGGGGTCATTGCCACAAATGGTGGAGACACTCTACTTCCATAAACAGGAAGAGCGGTGGGTGTAACCACAACCTCCAGGGCGCTACAACACAATTGCCTCTGGGCCCAGGCATAAAAGAGTGGGTTTGGGTACCCAGGAGGACCCCGAGGCAAACTGAAGACACGTACGGTCGCTTTGCAGCCATAGGGTAGATGGAAAAGCAGGTCAGAAAAAGAAACATGACATTTCCCCGCTTTCCAGCGGCACAACAGGCCACGATGGGAAAGCCTCAAGCACAACAGGCCACGATGGGAAAGCCTCAAGCACAACATGTCCCATGTAGAGGACCCGAACGGACCCACGGACAATCAGACCAAATTGGATCAGAGTGACAAAAAAATAATGTTTATCAGCCAAGTTGCTCTTCTGGTTAACAAATAGGTCTTTATATGTTGGCTAAGCCTTTACAAGTCAATAAAGTCACCTTATTAGCGTAAAATAAGTATGCTATAGGCTATGCTGAGCCGTTGTCGGTCCATTCGGTTCCAACCGAGTCTATCAGCTGTAGTTACGCAGATCCGATGACAATCAAACAGGACCCGTCTCGGGTGGACCCTTGAAGACCTCTAGTCCCATGTGACGGGCTAAATGCTTGAAGACTGGTTTTGTGTAAGTGACATGCACCCTCAACTTTGGTGTTACCCTACTGTAAATGTCCAGGCCTGTGTGACAGGTGAGATGGCAGTTAACTGGACCTTTAGGAGATCGTCCCTCTGCTTCCAAGGGATGATCTGTGTAGGTCACACCACTTCTCCAAAAACGCATCTCCTGTTTTACCAGACAGTGGGCGTGTGGGAGGGGCACTGTCACTCTGGTGAAAGGTCTTGACTTGTCGGCTTGTCGCAGGCAAACGTAATTTGGGTCCGCAGATCCCTACATAACGGTAACTACCAGGACTGGTTAAATGCGGGAGAGTGATCTCCACCAACCAGGGTATCCTTGGTCATTTGAAGGGCTCGAAGATGAGGGATAAGCCTGTGGCAGGCCTAGGAGAGAGAAAAAGCTTAGGGCATTACCATTGAGAGGCTGTGCCAGTGCTTCCACTCCTACTGGTGCAAAAACACTAAATAGGGAAGGGTTCTCCAAAACCCTCCATAGGGTTGTCGCTTTTTACAGTCTGTCTTTCAAGTCAGTCTGGATAGATGCAGAGGGCTGCCTCTCAGGAACTGGTTTAAAGTGCCAGCGAGAGCGTGTCATGCGCACCCCAGGACATGATAACATTGCAGGGGAGGACAGAGTATGTTCTGTTGCTGGGATATCCTCGTATGCGTATGCATATGCGTCCGAGGCATATGGGCATAACGTTTTATCCGAAACAACATGCCTGATCCTCTTGGACTGTGTCCCTAGCAGGTGGCAATTGGTATGGTGTCACCGAGGTGGGTTTTTTTGCGCGAGAGAGCAGCCAACGAAATGACACAATGCTTCAACCGGCGTAGCTTAAAGGTGGAAGGAAACATGCTTGTAACCCAGATGTCCTAATCCTAAGCAATAGATCAGCTATGAGTCTCGTCTGTCTTGGCCCTAACTCGGAGAGGAGGGCTAATTAGAGCAAAACATTTCCCCAAAGGTGGAGTAGAGCTGACAAATCCCCGACTGCGTGATCAAGCGCAGGTAGGAACGAGATGAGGGAAAAATGGACTTGGTGTACCAGATTTCCCCGGACCAGAAAATATGAGTAATGGAAAACCTTACTGACTGTCCTATAGCTCGATAGAGTTTTCTATCAATAGAGCTAAGTTGCCATAGGATTTCCCCAAAAAGATCCAGAGAAACCCAGTGGGTTACGGCGATCTTTGATGTGAACCCCGGAAACCTGTTTTCCTGTTTTAGTGTATGGAAACAGGGTAATTGACTGCCACCTCCTGGTGATAGCACTGAGGAGGTACTCGTGAGCCTGTTTAAACCGTGTTGCTGGCGCAATAGACGCCTTGCGGCATTTTTGCCTCTTACCAAGGGGAGCCGTGGTTATGGCAATCTGTCATTCAGCTCCGTCAGTCAGAAGAGACTGGAGGGAGAGAGGACATGCTGACTGCCGTCCTGGCTTAAAACATGAGAAGGTGCCTAGGGGATAGCACCTAGGGGATAGCACTTGGGGGTAAGAGTGCACACCCCCCATTTTCCCATGTGAGCGAAGACATTGGCAGTCTGCTCAGTCGCCAGGAGTCTTAGGCCCCCAAAGACGGCGTGTTGTCTCCTCCCTGCTGTGAGGCTATGGTGAGTTGCAGTGACCAACAGGTTGCCATGGGGCCTGGGAGACTTCGCCTTCTTTCATACGCATTTCACACATCTGCATGGAGTCAACAGCGGGCCGAACAACTCCTTGGGTGTCATGGGCATCCAAGAGGTCCGCTGTTTCTTTGTCTGTTAAGCTGGAAAAGCTTAGCCAAAGTGCCCTTTCTTCCAACACCGCCAAGCTTACGGTATGACCACAGCCAGGGATGGCATTACGTGAAGCCCGGAGGTTTAGATCCGTAATCATACAGATCTCATCCCAAGCATCCTTATTCAGGGTCCCCGAATCCAGTTGCTTCCACACATCCTTCACTAACTCTGCTTGGAAAGCCAACAATAAAGAGGTCAGGTTAAGTGCTCTGATGTACAAAGCCCTGGCCTTGTCAGTCTTATGGAAAATGGAGGCAGAAAAAACGCTCTGTCTTTCTAGGGAGGGAACTTCCAGTAGTGTTGGTTGGAAGTGGTAAGCCAGTGACGGCTCCACCACGGGAGGGTCGGAAAACCCAGATTCTTCCATATTGTTAATGTCCATTCTCGGGAAACCCCTAGCCAGGATATTGCTGGCAAGGGGCTTATCCCATGAGCTCCTAGCCTCTCTGATGCAGGCTGGGAACGCGGGAAGCAGTTGCTTAGGGGGATGGTAGTCTTTTCCCATCTTACTGGTCCCTTCCGTGATCCTGGGCCCCCAAGGGAGCTGGCCACTCGACGTTGTGGTGGGTTGTGGGGAGTTGAGCCTCGGCCGGTGGCTGAGAGGGGAGGGAGGGGGTAGAAATAGCGGCGCATTTTAGCCTCCTTTTCAAAGACACTCTAGAGAGAAATTTACCATGCTTACAGGACACTGGGTTGTCGAGTGCTTCTTGAGCATGCTCCCTTAACAGACAATTGTTGCATAAAATCCTTCCAACTAGCCACAAGCACAAGAATGTTGTTGTTTGAGTGCTGTGGCTCGTCTAGGGTTGGGGCAGCAGTTGCCATTGTGTAGAACAGGGCTATGCTGAAAATGCCTGTTGTAAAAACAATGTGTAAGTTCTGGGCTTTAGTTAGGCGTAAGATACTTCGTAGAAGCCTTGCTAAAGCTAGCTAGGATGTGCACAGTGGGAACGCTACAGCCGCGAGGCTAGTGCTGCGTTAGCTAGCTAGCAGCTACCCTTGCTAAGGTGCGCTGTAGCAAAGAGGCCAGAATGACCAGTTTGGCTACACGGACTATCTGTCTCTATGAACACTCACAGGGCTCCACACACTTACGCACACTGACAATCCAACACACATACTCACTCCATCATTTGCTCACACACACACATAATATGCACATACATTTATACTGACTCTACACACCCACTCACATACAATCATCATATACAGTACACTGCTGCTACTCTGTTTACATTGATCCAGTATCCCTGCACATTGTAAATATGGTGCTGGAACTGACCCTGTACATAGTATGTTTACTTACATTATCGTGTTCTTATTCTTCTCTCATGTGTTTTTGTTCTACCTTGTTATTTTTAGTATTACATTGTTATTGATTACTGCATTTTTGGGGTTAGAGCTTGCAAGAAAGGCATTTCATTGTACTTGTGCATGTGACATTAAAACTTCAAACTCGAGAGGGGCTCACCTCATTCGCCACTCGACCTGTCTGTCTCCAACAGACGCTATGTGATTGGATACTTCGAGCTTATGGACACACCTAGGCGCATTTCCATAGTGAGACATCGAAACAAGTATTTGAAATAGAATGATGAGTAGTCATGTGAAAAGCTTTTATAGAGCTGTCTAGTGGTGATGTCTGATGTCCGGGCTTTTCCAGCGTAGCTGGTGGAGGGATAAATGTGTGGACGGGCTCAATGTAATCAACACATTTTTCTCCCTCCCACCAGCCTCCACTGGGCTTTTCAGACACTCTGTTGTTTATCACTCTTCCTCTTCCCAGGTGGTGATGTGGAGGAGTTGAGGTCTACGATGGCTGGCCTGGACCTACACCTGCACGTGCTGATACCCCCATTTCAACGTTGTCATCGTTACCTCCCAACCCAGCAACCCAACCCCAGGATCTGACCCTGTCTCCCCCTCACCTCCCCTGGGCTTCCTCCAGCCAGACCTCCTGGCTCTACCCTGGGCCCATCATGGGAGGATGCCTCTCCAAAAGCAAACCAGGTGCCCACCTTCCCCATCCCGCTTTCCTTCCCTCCTTTAAAATCCTGGAATAATTGCCACTTGTTCTCCAGCTATATATATATATATATAGGTCATACAAACTCCCCTCCCGACTGCCTTTTGTAGCATGGGATTTTGTGGAGGATGAATTCTTATGTTCTCAATTGCAATGCCTTCAAAAGGGTTGCATAGTCAAATATGAGTTTCAAATGTACGGCACAATGTAATAATAAGAACTTTATTTGTATAATTAAGTGCTTCACATCATAAAATGAAAAGTACAAACAAAGACCGGAGGAAGGAGAATGAAAAAAGATAGCTAGTTAAAATCATACTTTTAATGTAGGATTTCAAATGCATCTTTATAGAAGTGTGTCTTCAGTAGGGATTTCAAAAGAGATGCTGAATCTGCAAGCCTGATGTCCTCTGGCAGACCATTCCAAAGTCTAGGGCCCCTCATGGCAAATTCCTGGTCTCCTTTCGTTTTCAACCTAGACTTTAGAATGGTCCACAATGCCCTGCCAAGAGGATCTCAGGCTGTGTCCTGGCTCGTAGGGAGGTCAAAGATCAGAGTTATAGGAAGGAGCTAATAAAGCCTTAAATGTGATTTTAATACCATTTTAAAATCTATTCTCAACGTAGAGAATGTAGAGAATCCAAAATAGATGTGCCATGGTTACATTTCCTGGTGCCTGTTAAACGCAGAGCTGCATGCAACTCGAGCTTCAGGTCAGGGTCAAAGAAGACGTCAACGTTTCTGGCCCTAGGCTTTACATCGGTGGACAAATGAGCAAGGTTATTTACAGTATGGGTTCGAGCAAGGTGACAGGCGAAAAGAACGACCTCGGATTTCTTAGCATTGAAATTTGTCCGACATCCCACATTTGATGTCATTTAAGACACTTATGAAGGGTATAGCTACACTATATCGGTCACCGGGTCTGATTTGGCTGCATTACTGTAGCAGTGAAACTGAAAATGTAGGATTGCGGATGTATGGCTGTTTCAAAGCAAACACATCGCTGTTTAAATGCAGTCAAGCTTGTTGGAGGGGGCAGTAAGTGTTGAAAATCAAACGCATTACTTTATTATAATTTTTAAAAAATCTCTAGTTGTTCTTAAATCTTTGACTTTCAACAGTGCATAGGGAGAGCGATTTTTAATTCGTTTTTGTGTTGTTGTTTTTTTAAGCATAATTTTCACAAAAACAACCACCGCAATATATAATGTGTAGGGGATAGGGAACTTGTCTCCAGTACTATAGGGAGATTGTTTTGAGGGTGGTGTGTTGGAATAGATGCCCCTCACTGTGAACGTCTAATTAGTCCGAGTCTGTAGGAAACAAATGGGCCCCTGAATGGAACCTTGGACACAACAGTGATGAGCACCAGTAGAGTCAAAAAAATCAGACACTGAACCAGACAAAAACGGATTTTACACAATGTGAGATAAATACATGTTTTCAATCTGTAAAACACAGTATCACACCATCAGGGTAAAACTTTACATTAGTGCCCTTACTCTATAGTTATTCCTGTAAATACAGATTAGCATGTATTGAAATGACTCCTGTATTTATTGTTACACTGTATTTAGAGTTAAACATTCAATCGTGAAGAGGAACATTGAAGATGATGGTGATTCTCTAAGTGTATTGTCATGATGCTGCAAATTCCAGAAAAAAACGTGGGCTTAGTCAAAATATTCCAGAACACAGAGTTTCTGCAGAATCAGTGAAAAGCAGATGTGTTAGTGGGAGCTGAGATGTCATGCACGTTGCCCCTCAATTTGGTCCAATAAAATATTTCAGCACATATTGTAAACGCGGAATTGATTCTAAGACTGGAAAGTCCATCAGTGCCCACTCAAAAAGATGCAGCACATGATGCTTCTGAATGAAAAGAATAGTAGAAGTGTGTGGGAAAGGGGGATAGGGGAGAGGGATAGGGGAGATTGTACTGCATTCTATGTAGGAGTATCTCTTCCTTCAATGAGAATACAGATTATACTGCATTCTATGTAGGAGTATCTCTTCCTTCAATGAGAATGCAGATTATACTGCATTCTATGTCGGAGTATCTCTTCCTTCAATGACAAGCAAGGGTATGTTTGTCCTGAGGTGTACAATTCGCTCAGTTTTCCTCGTTGATGCATTGGAGAATCTCAGTGGAGAGAAAGGTCCCTTAACTAAGCAGGTAGAATCCAAAAACAAAGCAGTTTGCATTGCTAGAAGAAAAGGTCATATATAGAACTACAAAGCACCCATATTTATTTTAGCAATGTGTATGATGGTAAAAATGACACTTCATGCATGTTATTTACAGTATGAAAGCAATGGCTTGGTTACACAGCTACACATCATGGGCAGATCGCCAAAGACTCAGTTAAAGGTAACAGGTTTTAGGACGGAGTCATCTGACATTGTTTGCTAATCATTGACAAATAAACCCCTGTCCAGGAGAAGATGAGTAGAGGACCATAATATACACGTTCTATATGATTTTAATGATGATTTTAAAATATTTTTAAAAATTGCTAATGCACATGAATGGGTTGTGCCGGCTTACATTAGATTGATTTAATGAAATAATGATTGAGTTTGTTATTTCATGTTAAATTATGGTGTTACTCTTCATTGTATTTGTATACTGTATATCTCTTATCAAATACATGTGGCAATTACTGGACATTTAAAGATGCATCTGATGTTTTAGGAGAGATTCTGACTTCAGCATGGAGCATATGGTTGAGGATCAACTTATGGATTCAGAATGGTCCTGATCTGTGGATGTGATTTTGTGCTATTTAAAATCAAAAGAAAGATCATCAAAAATATATATATCTCTATAGCAAATCTAATGTACAAATTGTGAATTCCTCTCATGTAAGGTTCTATAATATCTCTCGCAAAAATAAAGATCCCATATTAGTCTGGGGATGGAGCCTCTCCCCTTTCCTCTCCTGCGATTGCAGTCACTCTCATGATTTTCCAGTGATTTTAATTAAGACTCGCTCAGCAGGTGAACATTCCTGCCAGATTACCATGTAAGAACCGGATGGTCAGCACATTTCTCCAGCCGAAGAGATAAAGCTAGCTGCAGTGAAAACGGGTTACAAAACCATTTCTTTGAATGAAGAAAAACAAACCCCAGAGGCAACTGTCATCAAATGCCTCTTGGGCACCTCACAACAAATAAACCCACACATCCACTTAGGCTTGTATGTTATTGAGGAACATATCTAATGCATAGTGTAGTGATCCTAAATATATACTGTATCTGAACTGTCAAAATCATGTTTTTCATGAAATTGGATGATATTTGGATGAAACCAGATCGAAGTATGATGACCAAAGTATGAACAGTGACTGTTGCCTCTACGTTTGATAAAGTGTGATCATAAAGTTACTGGTCCCCTCCCCCATGTCCAACACTTGGATTCAGGAGGCGGGATTATTAAGGGGATAGTGACATCACTCTAACTCTTTTTAAAAAAAATACACCAATGGTAACATGATATTCTCTTACCTAATTTAAATGAGTACAGCCTTTTAACCAATGTCAGAGAAGGTGTGTTTGCAGAGAGGTGTGGTTTATATAGCTATCTGCAAATATAATGAAAAGTTTACACTATTTGTCTATGGCAAAGATACTTATGTTTCCTTTTTCATCGGTGTCTGGTGTTGGCTAGCTAGGTCTTCAGCCAGCATGGAACAAAAAGGGGGGGGTCAGTCAAAACTCTGACACAGTTGTCATGTCAACGCAGCCGTCAGTGCTGCTGTGAACCGACCATAACAGACATGCCAAACTGGAGATGTATATAACAAATTGACATCATCGATGCAATTTAAATGTTGTTTGAGTTGCTTTGTGCATCACCAAATTTGCTTGAGATGATTTTACTGCAACACTGGTCTCTGCTTCCAAGTTGCTTGACATGGAGCTGTCAGTCAAGCGAGCTCATAAATATAAGCTCTCCTCCCACTCAGCCTGTCTTTTCTGGTAGTACTTCCTGGTAATTAATTATGAGAGAGAGAGACATTTTTCTCAAATTTTGAGCATTTCTATTCCCCCAAAATATTATGGGTGATTCACTACATGGCAAACAGGATGTGGACACCCCTTCAAATTAGTGGATTTGGCTATTTCAGCCACACCCATTGCTGACAGGTGTATAAAATCAAGCATACTACCGAGTGCTGAAGCGCTTAGTGAGTAGAAATCGGCTGTCCTCTGGAAGCAACGTCAGCACAAGAACTGTTTGTTGGAAGCTTCATGAAATGTGTTTCCATGGCCGAGCAGCCGCAAACAAGCCTAAGATCACCATGTGCAATGCCAAGCATCGGCTGGAGTGGTGTAAAGCTCGCCACCATTGGACTCTGGAGCGATGAATCCCGCTTCACCGTTTGGCAGATGCCAGGAGAAGCTACCTGGGCTGTTTTTCTCGGTTATGGCTAGGCCCCTTAGTTCCAGTGAAGGGAAATCTTAACACTACAGCATACAATTAAATTCTAGATGATTCTGTGCTTTCAACTTTGTGGCAACAGTTTGGGGAAGGCCCCTTTCCTGTTTCAGCATGACAATGCCCCCATGTACAAAGCGAGGTTCATACAGAAATGTTTTGTCGATTAGTGTGCTTCCAACATGACTGGCCTGCACAGAGCCCTGACCTCAACCCTATCGAACACTTTTGGGATGAATTGGAACGCCGACTGTGAGCCAGGCCTAATCGCCCAACATCAGTGGCCGACCTCACTAATGCTTTTGTGGCCGAATGGAAGCAAGTCCCCGCAGCAATGTTCCAACATCTAATGGAAAGCCTTCCCAGAAGAGTGGAGGCTGTTATAGCAGGGGGGTGTCCAACTCCATTATAATGCTCATGATTTTGCAATGAGCTGTTCGACGAGCAGGTGTCCACATACTTTTGTATGTATTTTAGTCACTCAAAAGGGTATTTTTACAGGGAATTCAGAATGACTGTGCTGGACCTTTTGTCACACAGCAGGTTGTCACACAGCAAAATCATTTTCATGATCAAGTCAGTTTCATTCGATACAGAAACCCTTCTCCATTGGGAGTCTGCTGGGTATGGTAATCAAAGGGAAAATGAATAAGAATATCAGGGGTGGCTGGTGGTTTAAAAGTTGAGGAGGAGGATGTGGGTGAAAATGATGAACTGTACCGTATGATAAGATTAAAAACAATTGACTGGGCAAAGATCAGCCTGAAAAGTGTTTCATATTTCTAATGGTCTGTCCTGCAGTTGAGGTGAAAGTGGAGCTTACCCTCTTGGAGAAAGACAAGGAAGCAGATGTGATGTCACCCAATGGAAAGGCAAGCCCCTTCTCTGACTGCAGGCCAAACGGAGCGCTGGGACACTGCTCCGACGAGGACGCCGCTGCCGCACCCCTTAGGCTCTACAAACCCCGCGACTACGTGGAGGCCTCAGTGTGTCATGTCAAGGACATGGAAAATGGACAGTAAGGCCAAACAAAAGACAACATATCAGGTCAATCACCTGGAATTGTTATGGCTGCAACCAGTCCTTTTTTTCACTCAGATATTTTCTCTCTTCCTGTGTGTGTGTGTGTGTGTGTGTGTGTGTGTGTGTGTGTGTGTGCGCTCTTATCCCTGCATAGGATGCGAGAGGTTGATTTGGGAAGTGGCAAAGCGCTGCTCATCAAAGAACATGGAGAGTTTTCTGCCATTGGGCACAAGTGTCCACATTATGGGGCACCGCTGGTCAAAGGTGAGTCCGGTTCTGCATTGTTTGCTTGTTTGATGTAATATTGGTATGGTATCTTTTTGCTGTCTTCTGTTATAAACAATCTCTGAGGTGGATTGGTGTATGATACAGTGGAATACATATCTTTGTGTGTTGCAGGTGTCTTGTCCAAAGGGCACGTGCGTTGCCCCTGGCACGGAGCTTGTTTCAACATCGCTACAGGAGACATTGAGGACTTTCCTGGGCTGGATAGCCTGCCCACCTTCCAGGTGACCTTCCTCGTTCGGTTCGCCGTGCCATTCACATTCCCTGCCTTCACATACTGTCTCTAAGCATCGTCAAAAACCGTGTACACATCGCTCATGTCTGTTTGCTTCAGGTCCGAGTTGAAAAGGACAAGGTGATAATTCGCGCTAATAAACAGGTAAAGATATTCTGGGACGATCTAGAACAGATCATTGTTCTCAAACAACTGATTCCCCTTTGTTGACCTGGCAAACATTTTTATCTTCCAGGATCTTCAGTCACAGAAGAGGTCAAAGGCCATGGCCCGATGTTCAGCAGTCATTAACTCCAGCACTGGCTTCAGCCACATCCTCATCGTTGGATCAGGTGAGTTGGCCATTGAGCATCTCCTTGCACTCACACACAGCTGGTGAATAGACGTCTGTTCAAACTGTCGACTAGGACTGGAACCATCTGTGTTTGGTTCATTATAGGTCCTGAGTATTCCAAAAAAGGATAGATGGCAGCTCCCAAACATTACTGCAACAGCCAGGTTTTTAGGTGATGGTTAGTGTTGCAAAGCTACTGGTAATTTACCAACATTTTTGGTAATTAACAGAAAATCTATGGCAATTTATTGTAACTTTGATCATTTATATGAATAACTTTCCAAAAATGTATTCATATACAGTATTCATTTATTATATCTGTGTCAATATTGTCCATGAGTTTCTAGTAGATAGCCTAATTAATGAAAAAAGCATCAACAATGGCATTATTTTCAATTAACTCTGCAACTCTTCCAACTATCGACTTTTTTCACAACTGCCACCAGGTTGACGCCAAAACAGTGACAACAAATACGTATTGACATAGTAAAATAAATACAAGTTTATAAAACAATATATAAATTATATTTCATGCTGAAACCCTCATATTAAACACCATTGGTATTCACTAAGTTAATGGTTTATATGTGGGATAATATTTTACAGCTTTGTCATTCTGTTTTTTATTTTAAAATCCTCTTGTTAAATTATTTAATATACTCTGAGTGTACAAAACATTAAGACATCTTTCCATGACTGACCAGGTGAATCCAGGTGAAAGCTATGATCCCTTATTGATGATCCATTTCAATCAGTGTCGATGAAGGGGAGGAGATGGGTTAAAGAAGGATTTTTGTATGACTTGAGACATGGATTGTGTATGTGTGCCATTCAGAGGGTGAATGGGCAAGACAAAATATTGAAGTGTGTCAAGAATTGCAACACAGCTGAGTTTTTCCACACAACAGTTTCCCATGTGTATCAAGAATGGCCCACCACCTAAAGGACATCCAGCCAATTTGGCACAATTGTGCGAATCATTGGAGTCAACATGGGCCAGCATCCCTGTGGAAAGCTTTCGACACCTCCTAGAGGACGGATTGAGGCTGTTCTGAGGGCAAAAGAGGGTGCAACTCAATATTAGGAAGGTGTTCCTAATGTTTTGTGCACTGTGTTTTTTTTTTTTACATGTGATAAGGCCACACAGAGGGACAGAGATAATTACAGAGACTTGTGATAATCTGAAGTACCCAAAAGGGCCACTAGATGTCTTGTGGTAGATTACATGAAATCCTTGAAAGATACCAAAATTCTGGTAGTTTACTGGTAAACGTAGAAAGTTTCCAGTAATATACCCTCCCTTTGCAACCCTATTCATGGTGCTCTTTTTTAAAACGTTTTAAAACATATTTTATGCTCTTTGGCCAAGTTTTGTTTGTTTACACCGCTCTAAGATTGTGTCTGGTATCTAAACTGAATCCACGCTCCGATTCACTATTATTTTTTTCTCTCAAATAGTTCTGGTAAACGGAGCATGGGTTCAGTTCGGATAGCAAGGATCTAAGATCCTACATAGACGTTAAACCAGTGTCTTGTGCCTCCAGGTCCAGCAGGGCTGGTGTGCGCTGAGACGTTGAGACAGGAGGGCTTCACCGATCGCATTGTCATGTGCACCATGGACAAATACCCACCCTATGACAGGCCTAAACTGAGTAAGGTTTGTACAGAGATCCAGAGCACACCACAGAGACTACACAAGGACTATCCCCATAAAAACTTAGTGTCCATGAGGGTTCTTCTGGATACAAACATGGTTGAAATTGCTGATCGACGGTCTACCAGTTATGCCCTACTGTGTTTCACAGCAGATTATATATTCTTCCCAGAGATGTCATGCTCCAAAATACTTACCATTTTGTTATTGCTAGTATTAATCCATCCTGAACCCATCTTTAGCCTGTAATCTTGGGATAATATTGGTCCTGGCCAATATTGACATTTGGCCGTGATATCTATGGGAAAACGGTTTGCTGACGTTGCGATTTAAATTGGGATAATGTTGAAAGCGAAACCAACCAATTTAACGTTGCGTTAGCATCATAAAAGTGCTATTTCTTCAATGAACTTCACCTATAACATTTCAACTTAACAAACGTCACCTCATAAAATCCAGTCTGTGGTGTACTGTAACTAACTGTCTCCCCCTCAGTCCTTAGAGAGCACAGCAGAGCAGCTCCGGCTGCGCTCCATAGACTTCCTCCAAGCCCATGACATCGAGCTTCTCACGGAGAAGGAGGTGAGACCTGAAACACGGATTATATAGGTTACATTTGAATCCATGTAAAGTAGGGAGTTTTGAAATGGAGTGGCTACCTGAACATCTTCCAATGAGAAGATTTGAGCTTTCCGTTGCAAAACTTTTAGTTCGGTGTCCCTAATGAACACATCCCCTTGGTGACACCCATGTTCTCTTTCTAACTGTGATGTTTGGATGCCGTAGGCTGTGGCAGTGGACGTCAAGGTGAAGGCTGTGACTTTTCAAGACGGCTCTAGGATGGAATACAGGAGGCTTTTCATTGCCACAGGAAGCAAGTGAGGAGTGACCGGAAATAGTCTTTGGTTGAATGCAATAAAATGGAATTAAATTCTGTTGTGATTGATATAACCAGTTTTGACATGAGTAATTGTTCTATTGACACTGGTATACCACTGTTCTGTGTCTTTTGTCAGACCCAAGCCATTGAACTATAAAGGCCAGGACGTTAGGAATGTGTTTCACCTCAGGACCCCTGAAGATGCTAATAACGTAGCCAGGTTGGCCAACAACAAGAATGCTGTGATTGTGGGAACATCATTTGTTGGTGAGAGAGATGACAGCCATGCAGTAGATGTAAATTCACATATGTCAAATATTTATAAAGGGTTCATGAAGGCTACGTTAAGCCTTAAAAGTTGTAGCTTGTGAAATCTTTTGTATTTATAGTAGCACTGTAGCACTTCTATGTGTGAATGAGTAATCATCAGTGTTCTGCGTTAGGTATGGAGGTGGCTGCCGCTCTCACTGACAAGGCCCACTCTGTCTCCATCATTGGGATAGAAGCAGTCCCTTTCCGGAAAGCTCTGGGGGAGAAAGTAGGGAAAGCCATAATGAAGGTAGGGACCCGCCCCTGGGAAAATGGCCCAGATACCTCTAGAACACCCTCATCAGCATTTCTACACATAGAAACATATACTATAAATGTGAATCATGTTCCTTGGGCTCAATGCACCAGGCACCAAAAGGGAATATGTCTAGTACAGTATATTCTTATCGGTGCTCATGCACTTATTTAGACAATCAGGTATATATTGTCCATTTTAATCCTGTTTTTTTTTTCAGGGGAGGGTATACCGGGTGTATCCCTGGTGTGTGCATGCATGCACGGCCATGTGTGTGTAGGGCCTCCGTATACCATGTTGTTGATGTAACACTGCATGTTCCCTGCTGATAAGACACAGCAGAGGGAGACTGTGGAAACAGTCATGCCTTGTACCATAATACATAGTGTTAATAATCCGTTATGAAGAGGCTATTTATAGGTAGGGTTGCCGCCTCACCGCCAGTTAAGCTTAACTCTTTGAGAAGTAGCTTTGATCTCATGAACCTTAACCCAGTGCTCTCTCTGGCTCTGTCTGTCTTTTCAGCTGTTTGAGACGAACAGGGTGAAGTTCTACATGTTGAATGAAGTGTCGGAGATGGTTGGCCATCATGGACAGGTATTCCGAAAGTGAGAGAAACAGCATGACATTATGCACAGTTGGCTCTCTCCTTCCTTCGCACTGCTGGCCAGTCAAGCTTCGCCTAGATTCTCTCCCATGGATTTCGCTATGGTGGAAACTCCCTCTTTGCGAATGACACACAAATCTATGAGAGGAAGTGTGCAAGTATACACTTGGGGAGAAGAGGAGAATGGGTATCCAGCCATTAAACGCTGATGAATGGGTGTGATTTGACCCGAGTAGACCACAGAGTGCCAACAAGCAAAGGATAGGCAGCCCAGATAACAACCAGTTACAACCTCCATTTGAAGTGTGACTCAGTAAAAGAAGCGTGTGCCAATACTGGTTTTGCAACAAAACAAAGATACTTTGTACTCAAGCAGTAAAGTAGCAGAACTGCGGGTAATCTAGTGGTAATATTATGTGTGTGTTGCCTCACTGTTTTTGTCAATGTTTTTTTTGCTTTATGTTCCACAGTTGAAAGAGGTGGTTCTGAAGAGTGGGAAAGTACTAAGGGCGGACGTGTGTATTATTGGCACAGGTGAGGTGGCCAGCTCAGAGACACATACGCTCGTTCCGCGATAGCCTCAACTTTAGCACACTCGCTCATTTCAGTGGCCGTGCAGGAGTGTAAATGTAGAGTTCAACAAACTCAACCACTAATGTTACTCTGATTCCCGGTGGTGAATTCATGGCGGTCGATGTCTCTTCAACCTGCAGGGTCAGGCCCAGCCACTGGATTCCTGAAACAGAGCGGAGTTCACATGGACTCCAAGGGTTTCGTCCCCGTCAACAAGGTAGAAACGACAATGATGACGTACAACAATTCTAATGACGCACAAATACTTTGAATGCACTCATTCCAGTCAAACAATTCACTTCAGTGCCACTCTATTGCAATGATGCACAAGTGTTGCTGGGTCATTTGTAGCGCTAGAGCCGTGAGTTTTTCATCAGTTGCCTAATTTGTCAGGTGGCTTGTCTAGTACGAGATCCTCCTGATTTCCACATTGGCTCCTGTATTCTTCTGGATAACCCTCTAACCCTCAGACAATGCAGACTAACATTGATGGTGTCTATGCCGGAGGAGACATTGTGACGTTTCCTTTTCCGGGGCGGAGCAATAAGAAGGTGAACATCCCACACTGGCAAATGGCCCATGTGCACGGTAAGTGTTCATTATTGTGTTAATAAAGTGTTAAAGGAAACAATGCATCATAATGAAACAAATACCAAAAGATCATTTTGGGGTAGAATTTTCACATTTCCCCCTAAAGCAGGGGTGGGCAACTCCAGTCCTCGAGGGCCTGATTGGTGTCACAGTTTTGCCCCAGCTAACACACCTGACTCCAATAATCATCTAATCATGATCTTCAGTTTAATCAAATTACATTCTAATCAGCTGTGTTCACTAGGGATGGAGAAGAAGTGTGACACCAATCAGGCCCTGGAGGACTGGAGTTGCCCAGCCCTGCCCTAAAGGGTCAAACACTCCGCTGCGTAAATGGGGCTGGATTTGCAGGGGATTGTTTTTATGGGACCTTTTTCTATTTGTTTGTGATTGACAGGGAGAGTGGCAGCGCTCGGCATGATGGGAAGACCCACTGAGATCAAAACGGTGCCCTATTTCTGGTCAGCCATGTTTGGGAAAAGCCTACGCTACGCAGGTAAACAGAGCCTCATTCCACAAGTAATATAATTTAATACAGGTAGAGTCATTTAGCAGATTTTATCCAAAGCACATGGCAGAACTGTCAAATGTGACAGTGACACATCTACTTAGTATATGTGGCCTGTGCATGTTTCAAAACCTCAAACATGGTGTTGCCAGCACCATGCTCAGTCTAACCCACTGAACCGTTGGAAACTTTCATTTTTTTTTTGTTCACATAGTTATACAGGTGTTGTTCATGTACTGTATTCATTGTTTGGGAAGCGTTACATTGGGACTGAATAGGTGGGGGGGGGGATCTGCAAATAGTGAGTTGGTAAGACTACTACCAATGCTTTCCTCCAAATGCCTCTGAGATTGTAGTGACAGTACTGCCACCTAGCTGTGATGTCAGACACTGAGGCTTTTCAGTCATTTTAGGATTCAGAAGTAGGCCCTTTGTGATCTGTATGGTGGTGGTGTGGCACTCTGTTTACAAACCTAAAGTGTATCTATTCTATCACCAAGGTTACGGGGAGGGCTTTGACGATGTCGTCATCCAAGGGGACGTGGACGAACTAAAGTTTGTGGCCTTTTACACCAGGTATGTGTCCAAACACCATCGTGGCTATCTACTGAGATGCTTTCAGCCATCAGTCCTGGTTGTTTTGTAAAGTAAATCCTCTGTTTTTTGTTGTTGTTATGTTTAGTTCTTATATATTCCAGTAGAGTTCATCCTTACCATAGAATGAACTCCCTTAAACCTAGTTTGTTGTCTAAAAGTTGTTCGGGTGTATCTCTCCCACCTATAGGAGTGAGGAAGTGGTTGCTGTTGCCAGCATGAACTATGACCCCATTGTATCCCGTGTGGCAGAGGTCTTAGGGTCCGGAAAGACGATTAGAAAGCGAGATGTTGAGTAAGTGCATGTCTATGCTCCTCTACAAATGTTACCAAATTATGTGTGATAACTGTGAAAGACATTCTCCTATGTTAATAAGCAGAGGAGGGTTTACATACATTTGCCAGTGGGTGTCTGTCCGTTTGAAGATGTGTACTGTAATGCTTTACTGTAAACACTGTCTTACTTTCTCTAATGTCGATCTTTCATTTTTTAATTGTGCACTCACACAAAATGAAGGCTGTTAACCCGACAACGCAAGTACGAAATCTAAGACGCATGCCTTTCTCAATCCCTCCACGAACAATCCCCTCATGTGAAACACTGTTGGAACACACAAATCTGCCTCGGCATGCTTATTCTATACATGCAGTTCAGTTCCAGCCGTACACTCTTGTTTTCTGTTGTTCAGAGCCTAGACTACATTATCCAGGTCATTCTTGTTTAAACTGCATAATATGCACTCTGAGTGATGATGTTTTTGTTTCCTCTGCATTGCAGGACAGGGGACATGTCTTGGTTGATAGACAAAGGGTCGCAATGAGCGAATCTCCACGTCTCAGGCTCTCCGTGCGTCTGAGGTCTGTTGGACACTAGAATATGGACACGTTTGGTGCTGGTGAGATGCCGTGCAGCCATACTGTGGACATACAGCAGCAGACCCCTGTCTGGGACTGTTGGAGTCACTCCCCTTGGAATCGAGACTGAGATGGTTCGACAGAGAACGTCTACGGTGATGGATTACATACTGTATTCTTACCAATAACCTGAGCCATACACGGTTTTAACACGCTCCAATGCCGTAATGGCAGAACTGTGTGCTCATGGCTATGTTCTGTGATTTCACAGTTAAAGCAATCCTGGATGCAGTCTCTGTGCTTCTGCATGATGCATCTACCTGTACACTTTGTTTATAAAGGGCCGGAGAGGGTTATTGCATTTTTTTGTATATGCAACTTTGTATATAGTTATAATCCTCAATACACTGTAACAAAACCGGGCTGTACAATTTTAAACTGGAGTTTTCTAAGGTTGAGATCAAACTAATTTAGTTGAGTATGCTCATGTGGGCTAAAACAGACCAGGTACAGTATCTGGTAGTTGAAATAATAGGATTTCTTATAGATTGTTCAGCCCCAATTTATAGAAGCAAAGACATTGTTACCTATCGAAGCCACACAAATACGACGCTTAGGTTTGTCAGCGTTGCAATTAGACCTTCAACTGCAATGTTTGCCTCAACCATGCAAATATCATACGATAAACTGCACATAATCCGTAGTTGCAGCAATTGAATGTCCCTTTCCCCACCTGACGCGTACATGCACGCGCACGCACACGTGAAATCCTCACAATATGATTACAAATCATTATTTTATGGAATACAATGCATCCCTTCTTATTGGTGGTGACCTTTGTTGCCTTGCTCATACAGATGCAGGATCTTAATTTGATACATTTTTAGTTAGGGCAAATCAAGTCTGAAACGTTTAAGTGGAAATGTCAAACTTTTAGAAGCCTTTTTTAAAAATGGAATACACTAGCTACAAGTTTGCATTTCCTGCATCGGGATGATCAAATTAAGATGCTACATCTGTGGATTGCACAAACGAGAAATTGAAATGTACTTTAATCTATGTTAATGCTTGCGCAATAGAAAAGGTATGTCTGTGCTTTCTAACAAAACTTAAATGACTGTTGTTCTTTTAGATATGGTCATGTAATATTTGCTGAAGGCTATGAATGCTCTTTGTTACTAACTCAGGGAACTGAAGTTTGAGGCCTGGTCACATTGGGGTTGGTCCTGTTGCAAAAAATAATAATAACTTGTTGCTTTTATTTTCTTACCATATATTGGTTATCTGTATTTGAAGAGGTCTTGTTTATCATTTCCTTAGATATGTAGAGGAGGAAGTATTTCCATCTCCCTTTTGGCATGTTGAAGATTCCAAAATGCTTCAGCCCTGAGGTGAAAAACAAGACCACATTTTTAAAGACATTCTTCATACAGAGAAGCTTAAATGGTAGTTTTTTTTTTTTTTTAATAATGGAAACTTTGAAATAAAAGTCTTCAATAATGTTTCCTGTTCTGCTATCAGTATGTATTGGCATTAAAGCTATATTATATTTTATTAAAGTCAATGGCACAAAGCCCCTTTACAATAATTACAAAAGAGGATCTTTTTACACAGCAAATTGGCCAGAGACGCCTAGTGCTGATTTTTCAGTGTAACACTTCCAGTGTTGATTCATTCACTCTGTGTGGTGTTACACCAAAACCACAACCATCATTATATTTCCCAGCATGCTCTATTGCAGAAGTGTGTATATATATATATTTTTTTTAATGTACATTTGATTCATTAATTTTATGCTACTTAAATGTTTTTCTAAACTAATCCAATCGGTTACTTGGACGATTGCAACCATTACTGAAATGGTTGTTCCTGTTAAGATGGTTTCCTGTTAAGTCTTGTGGGTTACCTTAGTCTAATCAACCCTGTCATTCATTCTAAATGCAGGTTGTGGGTAATACAAATTCTAAATGTTGCCTATCCCAACTCGGGCTGGATTCCAATAGGAATTACACATCACTTTGCAAGCCAGCATAATGTGACCTGCAGGGCTGATGTGGCCTGTAAACTTGTGATGTTATGGTTGATACCAGAGCTCCGAGGCAGGAGTCAACATTTCTAACGCCTTGATCACACCGACAGTGTCGTTGCACAAAAAGGTACGCAGCATCATCTGGATATATGTGTAACAAAAGTTAAACATTTACCTTCTGCTACCATTTGTCTATGAATACAATTTGACTCATACTTCGATAAATCAAACGTACGTGCCACACAGAACGCACAGCAGCAAGCCAAATGAATG
Organism: Oncorhynchus clarkii lewisi; assembly: GCF_045791955.1. NCBI lineage: Eukaryota > Metazoa > Chordata > Actinopteri > Salmoniformes > Salmonidae > Oncorhynchus > Oncorhynchus clarkii. Next base: position 7,313,918 of record NC_092176.1, on the reverse strand, counting down.
TACTTCTGGTGTACCAAAATGCAAGGCCGCTGTCGGTGTGATCGAGGCATTACTTTGAAGAAGCGTGTATCACTTTATCAGAAGTACGTCCGACGCTTCATTTGATCACGTGCTTCTTCAAACCATGTTTTGCACTGATTGGTTCAGGCGCTTAGAGTCCAAGCTGCTACTGGACACCGTACTTACAAATATAGTTAGGATTTTGTACAAAAAGGTAGCGTAGGGAACTATGGAAATTCAGGGATGTGACGGTATGAGGTCAGATCCAGTTGAAGGCAAACTATTTTGAAAGTTGTTTTATGCGAAACACATTCAGCACTGTTGTTCATTTTTTAATTTAGTCTTAAACTGGGTAGTTCAAGCCCTGAATGCTGACTGGCTAACAGCCGTGGTATATCAGACCGTATACCACAGATGACAAAACATTTTTACTGCTCTAATTACATTGCTAACCAGTTTATAATAGCAATAAGGCACCTTGAGTTTGTGGTATATGGACAATACGCCACGGCTAAGGGCTGTGCCTAAGAACATCCCTTAGTCGTGGTATATTGGCCATATACCACACCCCCTCATGCCTTATCGCTTAATTAAGCATCCCAAATAATGCCATCGATATACATTTTTGAAAAATAGGTAACTTGAAGGCGAACCTGGTTATAGGCTACTAAAGACAATTTACCACTGCACCACAGAGTTTTGATTAAAACAGTGGATCATTTATTTATTTTAAAAATCACACTGCCATATTTCTGACCAAATGTCACTAATGTGCATTGCGGACAGAGCCTCAGTTTCCCGTCACTCTTTAGGGTAAAACTACACCGTACAAAATACTTGTATTGTTCTAAATTTGCTTAGGATCTCACTTGAAGGCTACAAGACTGAAAATGGATACAGTTATGGGTAGTAACTACACTTCAACCAAAAGGCAAGGCACACTGGGAAATATGCAAATAAGGCTTTACACAAAGCAGTGTGTGAACCTATACAGACACTGGACCAGTTTTAAATGTAACTTTCTAGTTCTCAAACTGATCCCTGGTTTGTGATCGTGGTAGAAAATACACAGAACAATACACAGGATTAATCAGAAAACATTTAATTACCTTATATTACATTGTTGTTACAGAGTATAGCTTAATGTATAAGAGACCTCCTACTTTGAGGAAATGCAACACGTAAACTAGTTATACAAGCAAAAAGCAAAAAACAGGATACATTTACATAATTTAAGTATATTATATTGAAAAATAAATAACATCTGAAACACCAGTACACAAGAACCCTAATACAAGTAGAAACAGCACCATTTCACAAGAACTTCAGTTGTGATTATTCCCTAAAGCTACATCGAAGACATACCCAAACTTTGTGTTTACAGTTTGAAACATTATTGCAAACAGCACACAGTGGAGGTATTCTGCATTGTACAAGTATAAATGACCCCAAAACAGGCACCTTATGAGGCCAATAAATATATATACAGTGCCTTGCAAAAGTATTCGGCCCCCTTGAACTTTGCGACCTTTTGTCACATTTCAGGCTTCAAACATAAAGATATAAAACTGTATTTTTTTGTGAAGAATCAACAACAAGTGGGACACAATCATGAAGTGGAACGACATTTATTGGATATTTCAAACTTTTTTAACAAATCAAAAACTGAAAATTGGGCGTGCAAAATTATTCAGCCCCCTTAAGTTAATACTTTGTGCGCCACCTTTTGCTGCGATTACAGCTGTAAGTCGCTTGGGGTATGTCTCTATCAATTTTGCACATCGAGAGACTGAAATTTTTTCCCATTCCTCCTTGCAAAACAGCTCGAGCTCAGTGAGGTTGGATGGAGAGCATTTGTGAACAGCAGTTTTCAGTTCTTTCCACAGATTCTCGATTGGATTCAGGTCTGGACTTTGACTTGGCCATTCTAACACCTGGATATGTTTATTTTTGAACCATTCCATTGTAGATTTTGCTTTATGTTTTTGATCATTGTCTTGTTGGAAGACAAATCTCCGTCCCAGTCTCAGGTCTTTTGCAGACTCCATCAGGTTTTCTTCCAGAATGGTCCTGTATTTGGCTCCATCCATCTTCCCATCAATTTTAACCATCTTCCCTGTCCCTGCTGAAGAAAAGCAGGCCCAAACCATGATGCTGCCACCACCATGTTTGACAGTGGGGATGGTGTGTTCAGCTGTGTTGCTTTTACGCCAAACATAACGTTTTGCATTGTTGCCAAAAAGTTCAATTTTGGTTTCATCTGACCAGAGCACCTTCTTCCACATGTTTGGTGTGTCTCCCAGGTGGCTTGTGGCAAACTTTAAACGACACTTTTTATGGATATCTTTAAGAAATGGCTTTCTTCTTGCCACTCTTCCATAAAGGCCAGATTTGTGCAATATACGACTGATTGTTGTCCCATGGACAGAGTCTCCAACCTCAGCTGTAGATCTCTGCAGTTCATCCAGAGTGATAATGGGCCTCTTGGCTGCATCTCTGATCAGTCTTCTCCTTGTATGAGCTGAAAGTTTAGAGGGACGGCCAGGTCTTGGTAGATTTGCAGTGGTCTGATACTCCTTCCATTTCAATATTATCGCTTGCACAGTGCTCCTTGGGATGTTTAAAGCTTGGGAAATCTTTTTGTATCCAAATTCGGCTTTAAACTTCTTCACAACAGTATCTCGGACCTGCCTGGTGTGTTCCTTGTTCTTCATGATGCTCTCTGCGCTTTTAACGGACCTCTGAGACTATCACAGTGCAGGTGCATTTATACGGAGACTTGATTACACACAGGTGGATTGTATTTATCATCATTAGTCATTTAGGTCAACATTGGATCATTCAGAGATCCTCACTGAACTTCTGGAGAGAGTTTGCTGCACTGAAAGTAAAGGGGCTGAATAATTTTGCACGCCCAATTTTTCAGTTTTTGATTTGTTAAAAAAGTTTGAAATATCCAATAAATGTCGTTCCACTTCATGATTGTGTCCCACTTGTTGTTGATTCTTCACAAAAAAATACTGTTTTATATCTTTATGTTTGAAGCCTGAAATGTGGCAAAAGGTCGCAAAGTTCAAGGGGGCCGAATACTTTCGCAAGGCACTGTATATTCTATATACTGTATTCATTGAAGGCATTAAATGGTAAGTTATTTTACGTTTCACTGATCCAAAGACTAGCAGTAAGACAAACGGCATACTAATCCATATAATTGAGTATTATAACCATGTACTACCAAACAACATGAGACATTCAGAAGGTGAAATACACATCAGTGCTTAGTCAGGGCTTCACTTCACAAGCAGGATTAGAAACTGGGTGGGCCCGAGCCCTGAATGCTGATTGGCTGACAGCCGTGGTATATCAGTCTGTATACCACGGGTATGACAAAACATTTATTTGTGCTGCTCTAATTACATTCGTAACCAGTTTATAATAGCAATAAGGCACCTGGGGGGGTTTGTGATATAGGGCCAATATACCACAGCTAAGGGTTGCGTCGTGCTTAAGAACAGCCCCTAGCCCTGGTATATTGGCAATATGTTACACCTCAGGCCTTATTGCTTAAAAATACTTTTCACACCTTTCACTACTACTATACTGTGCTGTGTGAACCATTCTACATTCTGTATTGGGAATCTTTCTCATCAAAGGAAATAGGAGGCAGGAGAAAGCACTGAACTGACTGTTCTATTTAATTTGCTAACCATGTGGAAGCAGTCTGGTAAAAAAAAGTCTGGCCTTTTAAAATAGAGTTGGTGTGTCTCCATATATTGCCATAAAATAGCATTCCCTGCCACACACACAGTGTTCTCACGTCATGATCATCTCTACCTTTGCATTCCCATAGAAAAAATAAATAATAATTATTGTCCAGAATAGACACTTCTATTGATACTGTAGTTTGTAATACAACATATTCATTACAAAATGTCAAAGGATCCCCCAAGCACGTTCAAACATTAGAATCTAAGATGTTTCAAAAAGACATCAAGAAACACCTTGCCAGCAAATTGCTTGCTTTTTAGCTTAGAGAGTCATTTAAGAAAGGTAGCCTATAAACAAGTAAACAGTCCCATACATGCTTTCAGATGTAAATACATACACATCCTGAAAAAGTCACGAGAAATTTCAGATTGAGATACTTCTTAAATCACAGTTTTCCAAATAGAAAAGGCACTTTATATTTCTCTCACAGTTATATACTGTATCTCACAAATTGAGTTATACACTGAACAAAAATATGAAAGCAAAATGCAACAATTTCAAAGATTTGACTCAGTTATAGTTGGTATAAGGATATCAGTCAATAGAAATAAATAAATTAGGCCATAATCTACAGATTTCACAGGACTGGGCAGGGGCGCAGCCATGGGTGGGCCTGGGAGGGCATAGGCCCACACACTGTGGAGCCAGGCCCAGCCAATCAGAACGAGTTTTATTACAGAAAGAAATACTTCTCCCTCTGCCCAGTGGCATATAAATGTACCAGAAAGCTTCCCAAATTGTGCAATCCTAGGCATGTGAGCCCTTGATCAGTGTGATTAGGAAAATACTTACGAAGACATCCTACATAACAATCAACGAGAAAGTCCGGCATGTAGATTTCCGATGGATCCGCCCGCCCCTTATCAGAAGTCATATTCAGCAGCACACTGCGCGAGATACTCCTCGTATAGTTTTCCCTGTTGAAATAAGTTGAGAATGGAATACAGATGATATGTACCCAGTAGCGCATTTCATGCCTCAGAAATATATCTAAATCGACACACTTGATATACACAACTTCTTCGACCGAATTGCCGAATGAGAATTATTGCAATGAAATCGCACCTTCTTGGCTTTGACGACATCCTGGACGTAATCGCTGTACTCTGTGAGGCTTCTCTTCTCCTTCTTCGTAAGAGTCCTATTCCCTTGGCTGAGGACACAATCACATGACAACGGCTGTCAATCAAAGTGGGAAATGTTTTCCATGGGGGGGGGGGACTGGAGTAAGCAATGGATAAGTGTGTGTTTTTTGTGTGTGAGAAAAAGAGAGAAACAGTGATTCTGCTTACCGGGCAAAATACTTGGCAAGACAAAAGAAAAAGTAGCAGAGTACACCAAATATGATCACAAACAATATCTGGAAATCCTCTGGTATCCAGGTCCACAGAAAGACAACTACACCCTGTTGAGACGAGCATAACAACAGCAGTATTTAGAACAGTATTTTGAGGCAAACGGGATATCAATTCTTATTCTGAGTCTTGGTTGGTCATGCTCATGACAAGTTTTTAAATGCATTAGAGCTGCGTCGTAATGCATCTACAGGAGTGCCTAGTGAAGAGGGGCTAGGGGGCGATTTGAAATTCAGGGTCTGAATGTTCGAGTCAGGGGTTAGGAGTCAGAGGTTACCTACCATGGAGAGCCCAAGGGCTTTGGCCAGCCCATCTCCCAGCAGCTCCTGAAGCTCCTCTGGAGTCAGGGTGTTGACGACGAAGCTGAGGATGAAAAGGCACGGCAGTAGGATGCCCAGTGCCCCACACAGGAAGGAGTGCAGACGGACACTGCTGTTGAAACTCACGTCCGCCCTGCAGGAACACAGACAGAGGCCCAGGGGTTTATGGAGCTTTGAGAGGAATAGCCTGGTCCCCTATTTTTGGGGTTCAGTGCCTTGCTCAAGGGCACAAAGGTAGAATGACACCAGCAGCTCTCCAGTGGCCAGTTCAAGCCCTACTTTTCTGTCACCCGGCCCAGGACTTGAACGAGCAACCTTTCGGTTACTGGTCCACCTCTCAAACCACTAGGATACCTACTGTTTCCTTCTCTTACCTGTCCTGGGACAATTTGCTGTCGATTGTGGAGGAGATGAGGTCACAGTCCTTCTCCAGCTGGTCCAGTGTCTTCTGGACGGCCTGGTTGATGGTCTTCTCTATCGTCTGACACACTCCGTCGATCTGGTTCACACACCGGCTCGGCTGGACAACAGGAAAGAGGAATAAGCAGCCAACCTCGGTCACACAACATTCTCCTCCATAAAGTACACAATGCATTTTGCTCACTTCTGATGTTGATATACTGTATGTGTTTTGGAGTTTTGAGAAGGAAAGACTGGAAAGTTTGGCCTCCCTCTCTCAGCAGTAATCCATTGGTGCAGGACGAATGCAAAAATCCACCGACCATCCATCACACAGCCTGACGACCATTGATTACCGGATGAGGGAGCGATTACTCAGGTCTGAAGCTGCTAAAGGTGGCTGATGGTGGCTGCCTGGTGGTTTATAACCCCTAGTCCCACTGAGACGGAATGTAACTCTCCCAGCTGTCATAACACAAGTGATTCATCCTGTTCTCAGCGATCCACAGCCATCAGATCTCCTGATCAGGAGGATTTACCTTCCACAGCAAGAGTGCCTTAAATCCAGACCTAACCAAACGACATTCAACAGCTGAAGATCGATTACAGGGAGTAGGCTACACTTGACGGAAATGCTCTGAAACAACTCCATAGCCTCCCTCCAGAGGACAGTGTCATGGGTTTAATATTTTAATAAAACTTTTGTATTTATTCTCATCCCATCCACATGGTTTCAAAATATAATTATTTTGCACATAAAAGCCTCATATACAGTGCCTTGCGAAAGTATTCGGCCCCCTTGAACTTTGCGACCTTTTGCCACATTTCAGGCTTCAAACATAAAGATATAAAACTGTATTTTTTTTGTGAAGAATCAACAACAAGTGGGACACAATCATAAAGTGGAACAACATTTGTTGGATATTTCAAACTTTTTTAACAAATCAAAAACTGAAAAATTGGGCGTGCAAAATTATTCAGCCCCTTTACTTTCAGTGCAGCAAACTCTCTCCAGAAGTTCAGTGAGGATCTCTGAATGATCCAATGTTGACCTAAATGACTAATGATGATAAATACAATCCACCTGTGTGTAATCAAGTCTCCGTATAAATGCACCTGCACTGTGATAGTCTCAGAGGTCCGTTAAAAGCGCAGAGAGCATCATGAAGAACAAGGAACACACCAGGCAGGTCCGAGATACTGTTGTGAAGAAGTTTAAAGCCGGATTTGGATACAAAAAGATTTCCCAAGCTTTAAACATCCCAAGGAGCACTGTGCAAGCGATAATATTGAAATGGAAGGAGTATCAGACCACTGCAAATCTACCAAGACCTGGCCGTCCCTCTAAACTTTCAGCTCATACCGACTTACAGCTGTAATCGCAGCAAAAGGTGGCGCTACAAAGTATTAACTTAAGGGGGCTGAATAATTTTGCACGCCCAATTTTTCAGTTTTTGATTTGTTAAAAAAGTTTGAAATATCCAACAAATGTTGTTCCACTTTATGATTGTGTCCCACTTGTTGTTGATTCTTCACAAAAAAAATACAGTTTTATATCTTTATGTTTGAAGCCTGAAATGTGGCAAAAGGTCGCAAAGTTCAAGGGGGCCGAATACTTTCGCAAGGCACTGTATATCCTACTTGCCCTATTAATTATCAGTTCAGTAGAAATGTATTTTTTTTTAAAACCTGGTAAAGTAGTAGCTGAAAAGGAAATCTTCAGCTTTACCACTACTTGATTGACTTTGTCAAATTAACTGTGAGGCAAGTTAAACGGGGCTAGAGGGCGGTAGGGCCTAAATATCCTGTGAAAAAACACCAAGACATTTCTCATTGTACATACACATTGAAATATCAGGAAATGCTTTGAGAATACTTTTCAACCTACATTTGTGACTTTGTGCAGAGTTTTATATTGAACGAGGTCTCTGGGACAGACTTGTCTAGCCTTAGTCCGTGGTGTCTTACCTTCTGGGGGTTAGGGATGTATATGGTGGGCATCTCAAAGCCACACTTGTTCAGCCCCGGTCGGCGACACAGTTCCTGAACTATCTGCATCATGACACGCTGTTCATGGGAAAACAACAAATGAAAACTCAAATCAAATCACATTTATTTATATAGCCCTTCTTTCACCAGCTGATATCTCATAGTGCTGTATAGAAACCCAGCCTAAAACCTCAAACAGCAAGCAATGCAGGTGTAGAAGCACGGTGGTTAGGAAAAACTCCCTAGAAAGGCCAAAACCTAGGAAGAAACCTAGAGAGGAACCAGGCTATGAGGGGCGGCCTGTCCTCTTCTGGCTGTGCCGGGTGGAGATTATAACAGAACATGGCCAAGATGTTCAAATGTTCATAAATGACCAGCATGGTGAAATAATAATAATCACAGTAGTTGTCGAGGGTGCAGCAAGTCAGCACCTCAGGAGTAAATGTCAGTTGGCTTTTCATAGCCGATCATTAAGAGTATCTCTACCGCTCCTGCTGTCTCTAGAGAGTTGAAAACAGCAGGTCTTGGACAGGTAGCACGTCCGGTGAACAGGTCAGGATTCCATAGCCGCAGGCAGAACAGTTGAAACAGGAGCAGCAGCACGGCCAAAACAAAGGTATTCTAGAGAGATTTCATGAATGCAATATTCTAAGTTTGGGAAGTAACATGTGCTATAACACATATTATAAGCTGGTTGGTTAGAACCCTGAATGCTGCTTGGCTGACAGCCGTGGAATACAGTGCATTCGGAAAGTATTCAGACCCCTTGACTTTTTACACATTTTGGTACGTTGCAGCCTTATTCTAAAATGGATTAAATAGTTTTTTACCCCCTCATCAATCTACACACAATACCCCATGATGACAAGGCAAAAACTGAAATATCAGACTTCCTTTACTCAGCACTTTGTTGAAGCACCTTTGGCAGCGATTACAGTCTCGAGTCTTCTTGGGTATGACGCTACAAGCTTGGCCCACCTGTATTTGGGGAGTTTGTCCCATTCTTCTCAGAAAATCTTGTCAAGCTCTGTCAGGTTGGATGGGGAGTGTTGCTGCACAGCTATTTTCAGGTCTCTCCAGAAAATGTTCGATCCGGTTCAAGTTCGAGCACAGCCTGGGCCACTCAAAAACATTCAGAGACTTGTCCTGAAGCCACTCCTGCTTTGTCTTGGCTGTGTGCTTAGGGTCGTTGTCCTGTTGGAAGGTGAACCTTCACCCCAGTCTGAGGTCCTGAGTGCTCTGGAGCAGGTTTTCATTAAGGATCTCTCTTTCCCTCGATCCTGACTTGTCTCCCAGTCCCTGCCGCTGAAAAACATCTCCACAGCATGAAGCTGCGACCACCATGCTTCACCATAGGGATGGTGCCAGGTTTCCTCCAGACGTGACACTTGGCATTCAAAGAGTTCAATATTGGTTTCATCAGACCAGAAAATCTTGTTTCTCAGAGTCCTTCAGGTGCCTTTTAGCAAACTCCAAACGTGCTGTCATGTGTCTTTTATTGAGGAGTGGCTTCCGTCTTGCCACTCTACCACGAAGGCCCGATTGGTGGAGTGTTGTAGAGATGGTTGTCCTTCTGGAAGGTTCTCCAAAGAGGAACTCTGGAGCTTTGTCAGAGTGACCATCATGCTCTTGGTCACCTCCCCGACTAAGGCCCTTCTTCCCCAATTGCTCAGTTTGGCCAGGCAGCCTGCTCTAGAAAGAGTTTTGGTAGTTCAAAATGTTCTCCATTTAAGAATGATGGAGGCCACTGTGTTCTTGGGGACCTTCAATGCTGCAGAAATGTTTTGGTACCCTTCCCCAGATCTGTGCCTCGACACAATCTTGTCTCGGACTCTACGTTCCTTGGACATCATGGCTTGGTTTTTGCTCTGACATGCACTGTCAACTGTGGGACCTTATATAGTCAGGTTTGTGCCTTTCCAAATCCTGTCCAATCACTTTAATTTACCACAGGTGGACTCCAATCAAGTTGTAGAAACATCTCAAGAATGATCAATGGAAACAGGATGCACCTGAGCTCATAGCAAACGGTCTGAATACTTATGTATCTTTTTTATTTTTAATAAATGTGCAAACATTTCTAAAATCCTCATTGTGGGGTATTGTGTGTCGATTGATTAGGATTTTTTTTTTATTTAATCAATTTTAGAATAAGGCTGTAACGTAACAAAATGTGGAAAGGGGGTAGGGGTCTGAATACTTTTTGAATGCACTGTATCAGATTGTATGACAAAACATGTATTTTTACTGCTTTAATTACGTTGGTAACCAGTTTATAATAGCAATAAGGCACCTCAGGGATTTGTGAATATGGCCAATATATCATGGCTAAGGACTGTGGCATAGGCAGAGTGCCTGGACACAGCCCTTAGCAGTTGTATATTGGCCATATACCACACCTCCTCGGGCCTTATTGCTTAATTATGATGTGATAAAAATAGTAGATGTAATTAAAATTGCCAAGTTAAATGAAATTGTTATACCACACAGCAACTGCCATAATGTGCTTCAAAATCTAATCCATTCTGAACCAACAAGCATAAACCAACACACATTGTTCTCCACAGACATCGATCCAGTCACTGCATGGACAGCAGAGGGATCTAGATGGAGGTTAAATGGAAAGTACATTGTCAAAGAGTAACTGACCTGTCTGTCCGTCTCCCTCCCGGCTTCATCTGCCTTGCTGAGGTAGAAGCGCAGCTTGTCCGCAACCTTATCGCTCAGCTTCTCCACAATGTTGAGCGTGCGCTTGCACAGCGCCTGGCCCATAGGGTCGAAGAACACAAAGACCAGGTCCGCCTGCTCCCCTGGAAAGAGGCACCCCCACGTAGAATGCGTTTATAAAAAGATACAATCAAGTCCCCCCAAAGAATATTTGTCACATGCGCCGAATACAACTGGTGTGTAGACTTTACTGTGAAATGCTTGCTTACGAGCCCTTCCCAACATTGCAGAGTTTAGAAATAGCGACACAAGAGGAATAAAATACACAAACATTTAGCTATATACAGGGAGTAGCAGTACCAGATGAATATGCAGGGGTAGGAGATATTTGACGTCGATATGTACATGAAGGCAGGGTAAAGTGACAAGGCATCAGAGTGATTACAAAAGATCCTCTTTGTGCTATCCCATCCTCCCCCATGCACCAACATACCAGAATGATTATACAAGGTGATGCAGTCCTGCCTATGTGACGGGATCAGGGTGTGTGCGTGGGTGAGAATGTGTGCGTTAACTGCATATCAAGCCACACCAGCGAAGGGAATGAGTCATACCAAACGAGGTGATCGCGCGGTTGACATCAAAGGGATAGACCATGTCCCCATCCACCAGGCCCGGTGTGTCCACGAACGTCACCAGACTAAACTTCTTCTGCTTGGAGGTGGAGATCTCAGCCGACAGATAGTCTGTAACACCTACAACACACGCCGACAAAGTCAGCCAGACCCAATTTGCTCCCGGTCCCTCCCCCTTGGCCCGAACCCTTTAATTTGATCAGATCTGTAAGGTCTGGATAGGTGTAAGCAGTGTAATGGTGGCGCTTCCACCATATTGCTTCTACCTTCCATATCTGCAAACATTGAACGGGCAAAGAGGAAGAGGTAAGGAGTGAATTGGGACTGTCTGTGTGCATACAGTGCCTTCAGAAAGTATTCATACCGTATTCATACCCTTTGACATATTCCACATTTTGTTGTGTTACAGCCTGAATTCAAAATTGATTAAATATATTTTTCCCCTCAGCCATCTACACACAATACCCCATAATGACAAACTGAAAACATGTTTTTTTTTTTTATGTTTGCAAATTAAATACATAAATATCTCATTTACATAAGTATTCACTGTGTCAATACTTTGTGGAAGCATCTTTGGCAGCGATTACAGCTGTGAGTCTTTCTGCGTAAGTCTCTAAGAGCTTTCCACACCTGGATTGCGCAACATTTGTCCATTATTCTTTTAAAAATTCTTCAAGCTCTGTCAAAATGGTTGTTGATCATTGCTGGACAACCATTTTCAGGTCTTGCCATAGATTTTCCAAGTAGATTTGAGTCAAAAATGTAACTCGGCCACTCAGGAACATTCACTGTCTTCTTGGTAAGCAACTCCAGTGTAGATTTGGCCTTATGTTTCAGGTTATTTTCCTGCTGAGAGGTGAATTCATCTCCTAGTGTCTGGTGGAAAGCAGACTGAACCTGGTTTTCCCTCTAAGATTTTGCCTGTGTTTAGCTCCTTTCCGTTTCTTTTTAATCCTGAAAAACTCTCCAGTCCTTAATGATTCCAAGCATACCCATAATATGATGCAGCCACCACTTTGCTTGAAAATATGCAGAGTGGTACTCAGTAATGGGTTGTATTGGATTTGCCCCAAACATAACACTTCGTATTCTAGACTAAAAGTGAATTGCTTTGCAGTATTACTTTAGTGCCTTGTTGCAAACAGGATGCATGTTCTAGAATCTTTTTTAAAATTCTGCACAGGCTTCTTTTTTTTCACTCAGTCAATTAGGTTAATATTGTGGCATAACTACAATGCTTTTGATCTATCCTCAGTTTTCTATTACAGCCATTAAACTCTGTAGCTGTTTTAATGTCACCGTTGGTATGGTGAAAAGCCCTGAGCGGTTTCCTTCCTCTCCGGCAACTGAGTTAGGAAGGACACCTGTATCTTTGTAGTGACTGGGTGTATTGAAACACACATTTTAATTATTAACTTCACCATGCTCAAATGGATATTCAATGTCTGCTTTTCATTTTTTACCCATCTACCAATGGGTGCCCTTCTTTGCGAGGCATTGGGAAACCTCTCTGGTCTTTGTGGTTGAATCTGTGTTTGAAATTCACTGCTCGACTAAGGGACCTTAAAGATAATTTGGGTACAGAGATGAGGTAGTCATTCAAAAATCATGTTAAATACTATTATTGCATGCAGAGTGAGTCCATGCAACTTATTATGTGACTTGTTAAGCACATTTTTACTCCTAACTTATTTAGGCTTGCCAATAACAAAGGGGTTGAATACTTATTGACTCAAGACATTTCAGCTTTTCATTTGTAATTAAGTTGTTTTAAAAAATGTAAAACATGATTCCACTTTGACATGATGTGGTATTGTGTGTAGACCAGTGATATTATTTGTGTAGACCAGTGACCAAAAAAACTAAATGTAATTAATTTTCAATTCAGGCTGTAACATAATAAAATGTGGAAAAGGTCAAAGGGTATGAATACTTTCTGAAGGCGCTGTAAAGGAGGCTGGACTAAAGTATGGCCCTTCTGGAGAACTTGTGGGTGATAAATAAGAAGTGGAGTCCCGTTGAAGGCTGTCGGCACCAAAATCTGTTTTATTTGTTGCCCATAAACTTCAGTGCAGTCAATACTTGGAAAGCTGAGGACGATGCCCGCAGCGCTAGTCTGCAAGAATGCAAGGACTGTCTATTCTACATTTCTCTACGATTTTGCATACGCCTGCAGAGACAATTAGGATGAAGCATTTGTAAACAATTTCAAAAACATTTTGATTGGATCCAGAGCAAGTAGTACAGTGCAGTAGGCTACTTCACTAAAAACCCTCTACTCAGACAAAAACAAAACACGGCCTCAGATCAACCCTCAATTTGACTCGTAAGGTCTGAATTATGCCTTTACCATCCCCTTCTGTAGAGAGGTCTGTAGTCATAGTTACCCACAACAGCTCTTCAACTGGCAGCTTTACAGAGGGGAGTGAGACATAAAGCTAGCCAGTGAAGAACGACTGTGAAGCAACGCACAGTGGGGGTTACATGACACACACACAAACACACCATGCACTGCAGCTATGACTGACCCTCCCCCTCCCCCAACCCCTTCCCTTCCCTCTCAGAATCAGAACAGGATGACTGTTGAGAGACACATACCCACCTTCCTCCCCCACTTGGGATGACACTGGGGCTTTATCATTGCGAGAGGCAGGTGTTACCAGCCAGTACAAATCACAGCCTTGTGCTGCTCTTGCTGTTGGTGCACATTAGCATTCACAACATTCTCCTATATCAACGCGGCTGCTCGCTCCCCTAATGCGTCAATCTCACTAGCAGCTCGAGACGAGATGAGACGTCTCCATAGATTTCCACCCACACGGCCCCGTCTCCAATCACAACACAACCAAGACTCAAGGACAAGGTCCCTTTCACGGCACAACAGAGGGGCATGTCAAACAGAGTTAATGAGGTCCAGCACCCATTACTGCGCTCCAGTTGGGTCCGGTTCTAAGACATTAAGGGTGCAGCGCAGACTCCTGTGCCCGTCCCTATAGGGGTTGAAGACAACTTGTGCTTTTACCATTGTCATTATGCAATAAGAACATCTAAAAATAGCCAAATCAAATAGATTAGATACAGACATGCTGCCCCAGTATGGGATAGATTCCTTCATACCCCCCCAATAAGCTTCTTGAAAGGAGAAAAGGTAAAGAGAAAGATATTCTATTCTGGCCCTGCTTGCGCTGGGCTTGTCACCTCAGACAGAGGGATAGATACCGGCATATCCAGTGCACCAGGATAAGGTCAAAGGCTGCAAGACAACGTGACCCTGCGGGGCAGCACAGGGCAGGGGGTGTTTATATCAAGTGTCTCGAAGTAGAAGTGCCGATTTAGGATCAGTTTTGCCTTTTAGGTCACAATTAATACGATTGTAGGGACAGGGGGCGCTGATCTAGTTTTGATACATATGGCTCCAGAGCCACCTGTGTTAAACCCAATCCAGGAAAACTCAAGTACTGTAGTATAGTATACCCAACCAGAGTTGGACCAAACTGACGGCTGTCAAAACGGATAACTTGACATGCCATTTTGATGCTGTACATCAAATTTGAGATCTGAACATGTAACCTCTTGACAAGACTTTGATTAAAGACTGTTGTTCCAAGACTGTGGAAATGACACTAAACATTTTACTTGATTAAACACCTGTTTGTCACACCCTGGTCGAAGTATTTTGTGTTTATCTTTATTTATTTGGTCAGGCCAGGGTGTGGCATGGGTTTTTGTATGTGGTGTGTATGTATGGGGATTGTAGCTAGTAGGGTGTTCTAGCTAAGTCTATGGCTGTCTGAAGTGGTTCTCAATCAGAGGCAGGTGTTTATCGTTGTCTCTGATTGGGAACCATATTTAGGCAGCCATATTCTTTGAGTTTGTCGTGGGTGATTGTCCTTAGTGTTAGTTTGCACCAGTTTAGGCTGTTTCGGTTTTCATTACGTTTATTATTTTGTAGTGTTTGTATTTTGATTCGTGTTTTACGTTTGTTTAATAAACATGGATCGCAATCTACACGCCGCATTTTGGTCCGACTCTCCTTCTCATCAAGAAAACCGTTACAGAATCACCCACCACAAAGGGACCAAGCAGCGTGTCAACAGGCAGGAACAGCCCAAAGTGGAGTACAGTATGGACTATACTTCTTGGGAGGAGATAGACAGGTGGGCGGTCGACCCAGGGAGAGTGCCGGAGCCCGCCTGGGATTCGATGGAGCAGTGCGCGGAAGGATATAGGAGAATGGAGTTTGCGAAGCAAGCAAGGCGGCGCGGACGGAGGCCCCAGAGTCAGCCCCAAAAATTTCTTGGGGGGGGGCTCAGGGAGAGTGTGGCAGAGTCAGGAGCCAGACCTGAGCCAACTCTCCCTGTTTATCGTGAGGAGCCAAGGAGGAGACCAGAACCAGAGCCGGTGTTGGAGGTGAGCGAAACAGAGACTGTGAAGGAGTTAATGGGGAAATTGGAGGAGAGAGAAATGAGGGAGTTGCTGTGTTGGTGTTTTAAACATGGAATTCGCCCGACGGAGCGTGTCGGGGATTTGATGGCACCTGGGTCAGCGCTCCATACTCGTCCTGAGGTGCGTGTCAGTCGGCTGGTGAAGATGGTGCCAGTCTCACGTACCAGGCCTCCTGTGCACCTCCCTAGCCTTGCACGTCCTGTGCCAGCACCGCTCTCAAGATCTCCAGTACGCCTTCACGGTCTAACCCATCCTGTGCCACCTCCACACCCCAGCCCTCCGGTAGCAGCTCCCCGCACCAGGCTTCCCGTGCGTGTCCTCGGCCCAGTACCACCAGTGCCAGCACCACGCATCAGGCCTACAGTGCGCCTCGCCTGTCCAGCGCTGTCGGAGCCCTCCTCCTCTCCAGCGCTGTCGGAGTCTCCCGCCTGTTTAGCGCTGTTAGAGCCTTCCTTCTCTACAGCGCTGCCGGAGTCTCCCGCCTGTTCAGAACTGCCAGTTTGCAAGGAGCTGCCAGTTAGCATAGAGCTGCCAGTTAGCATAGAGCTGCCAGTCTGCAAGGAGCTGCCAGTCTGCAAGGAGCTGCCAGTCTGCAAGGAGCTGCCAGTCTGCAAGGAGCTGCCAGTCTGCAAGGAGCTGCCAGTCTGCATAGAGCTGCCAGTCTGCAAGGAGCTGCCAGTCTGCAAGGAACCGCCAGAGCTGCCAGTCTGCAAGGAGCCGCCAGAGCCGCCAGTCTGCAAGGAGCCGCCAGAGCCGCCAGTCAGCATGGAGCAGCCAGGGCCGCCAGTCAGCATGGAGCAGCCAGGGCCGCCAGTCAGCATGGAGCAGCCAGGGCCGCCAGTCAGCATGGAGCAGCCAGGGCCGCCAGTCAGCATGGAGCAGCCAGGGCCGCCAGTCAGCATGGAGCAGCCAGTCAGCATGGAGCAGCCAGTCAGCATGGAGCAGCCAGAGCAGCCAGTCAGCATGGAGCAGCCAGAGCTGCCAGTCAGCATGGAGCAGCCAGTCAGCATGGAGCAGCCAGAGCTGCCAGTCAGCATGGAGCAGCCAGTCAGCATGGAGCAGCCAGAGCTGCCAGTCAGCATGGAGCAGCCAGTCAGCATGGAGCAGCCAGAGCTGCCAGTCATCATGGAGCAGCCAGTCAGCATGGAGCAGCCAGAGCTGCCAGTCGACCAGACTCTCCCAGATCTGCCAGTCGACCAGACTCTCCCAGATCTGCCAGTCGACCAGACTCTCCCAGATCTGCCAGTCGACCAGACTCTCCCAGATCTGCCAGTCGACCAGACTCTCCCAGATCTGCCAGTCGACCAGACTCTCCCAGATCTGCCAGTCGACCAGACTCTCCCAGATCTGCCAGTCGACCAGACTCTCCCAGATCTGCCAGTCGACCAGACTCTCCCAGATCTGCCAGTCGACCAGACTCTTCCAGATCTGCCAGTCAGCCAGGATCTGCCAGCCAGCCAGGATCTGGTAGATTCATCAACCTGCCTGAGCTTCCTCTCACTCCTGAGCTTCCTCTCACTCCTGAGCTTCCCCTCAGTCCCGAGCTGCCTCAGTCCCGAGCTGCCCCTCAGTCCTGAGCTGCTCCTCAGTCCAGTGGGGTTCTGGGTGAGGACTACTAGGCCATGGTCGGCGGCGAGGGTGGACTATCCAGGGACGCGAGGAGAGGGGACTAAGACATTGATTGAGTGGAGTCCACGTCCCGCGCCGGAGCCGCCACCATGGACAGACGCCCACCCGGACCCTCCCTATTGTTTTGAGGTGCGTTCGGGAGTCCGCACCTTAGGGGGGGGGGTTCTGTCACACCCTGGTCGAAGTATTTTGTGTTTATCTTTATTTATTTGGTCAGGCCAGGGTGTGGCATGGGTTTTTGTATGTGGTGTGTATGTATGGGGATTGTAGCTAGTAGGGTGTTCTAGCTAAGTCTATGGCTGTCTGAAGTGGTTCTCAATCAGAGGCAGGTGTTTATCGTTGTCTCTGATTGGGAACCATATTTAGGCAGCCATATTCTTTGAGTTTGTCGTGGGTGATTGTCCTTAGTGTTAGTTTGCACCAGTTTAGGCTGTTTCGGTTTTCATTACGTTTATTATTTTGTAGTGTTTGTATTTTGATTCGTGTTTTACGTTTGTTTAATAAACATGGATCGCAATCTACACGCCGCATTTTGGTCCGACTCTCCTTCTCATCAAGAAAACCGTTACACTGTTCCTCAAGAGCACACACTCTTGTTCTGACAAGAGTATCAAGCAAATAGAGAAATTAGACTTGAAAGACAGTGTAAACCAGCAAACAAATGGCAGGTCAGATTTCGATGAGGACAGATTTCGATGAGTCATCCTCCACTGCTTAATAACATCTCAACATGTCGTTGGCGTACGGCGTTGGTGTCGGTGGTGATGTGGACATAAATAGCTAGCTGTATCCAGAACAGATCCATGATGATTCTCCAGCGCCTCAGCAGGCGGCCTGTGGCTCCTCAGTCAGTGGCAGTGGCTGCTGCTGGTGCCTTGGCTAATCCATCTCTCACGGCTGTGACATTTCTCAGCTGCTCCTCCTCCTGTCCTTCTGACTCCACCGCACTGCCGTAGACGGGGCGTGTGACTCACAGCTCCATACAGTGCAGTGTGCACTCTGCACCCGGTGAACCCCCTCTCTCTCTCTGTGTACACGTCTCGCTGTCAATGTGGAGACACACTGAATCCGCACTGCACAGGCCCTCCCCTGGCCTTAGACACCTTGGACACACCCACCAAGACCGTATCTACATTCAAGTTGCCAGCTACCTTGTAGCCATCAAATTGGAGCTCCAACCTACTGCAGCTACTCAACAGGCACTTTTCCTAAGATGACAGCACGACTTTGTCTGATGGTCCTATGTAATCCCAGTCTCATCTCCACCTCCCCGAGATATAAATGACAGTGAGAAGCAACCACACAGAGTCTGCAGCACAGATGAAGTGTTAAACCACACTGATGTCCCAAATGGCACCCTATATAGTGCACTACTTCTGACCAGGGCCCCATAGCGAACGGGGCTCTCGTCAAAAGTAGCGTGCACTATTATAGACATCGGAGACGCAACCAGACTATGATGACTCAGAATTGAGCGTTAGTCATCAAGACACACCACCTATAAGCTCTAGCTCCTATCAGACAGACACACCTTGTGGAGGGAACCAAGCAGCAGTATGTTTGAACCAAGACTTCAGTAAGAAATCAATGCATTCCAAGTAGATTTGATGCAATGTTCTGATACTGTGGACAAAGTCACTTGGATCAGATTTACAACTTTAAAAAAAAAAAGGTCCAATGCAGCCATTTTTATCTCAATATCAAATCATTTCTGGGTAACAATTACTGTGATTGTTTTCAATTAAAAGTGTAAAAAATTATTACAAAATTACTTCTTAGCAAAAATGCAATTTCTCAAGCAACAATTGTGCTAGGACTATCTGGGAGTGCTCTGAGAGAGGGGCCTAATTGGAGGAGCCAAATGGGAGGGACGTGTCACCTGAAAACTATCTGTTTGTTATTGGTCTATTAAAAAATTATTTTCAAACAGCTCTTATATTAAAAGTTCATTATCATAATTTTCACAATTTCATAGAATCATTCCATCCTCAGTGTGAAAATATATATAAACCACAGGAAAATCATGTTTTTGACTGCACTGCCCTTTTAAGCCTTTACACCAGCGTAAAGTTTGCATTATTTCAATTAAAACAGTTTACCGTCAAATGTATTTTCTTCTGTATTTACCAACATGTGTGTGTTTTAGTCCTCCCTGAACAGAATAGATGAAAACTTAAGTAGCAAAATCTGCTCCAGACTAAACACTTTTAGGTGGTTCTGAGGTGCACCAAAATGTGCCTACCATAAGGATAATGGACAGAAGAACACAAACGTGCCATTAAGTTACAGGTGTGCAGTCTTTCCTGCCGCTGTGAAAACGACAATGGGTTCAAAATAGGAAGACAGCATTAAAAAAACAACAACTGTGAAATAGGCAGAATATAAAGCTGTGGAAGTTAGACGGCAATCAATTTTACGCCGTAAATACTCACGCAAGAGAAAAACATAAAATTGTGCCACAAACGGACTCGTAAACCAGGCACACTGGAAAGGATTTCCGACGACAGGGGAAACCCTACCTTTAAACTCCAGGAGTGGTCGGAAATGGGGGTAGAGATGGAGCGTGGCATTTCCCTGTGGAAGATTTTTAAAAAGATAGTGAGAGAGGTGGTAGGAACAGACAGAAAATGTCTAGCTACGTATAGACTTGTTGGGAGCCCAGCTGGTCAGAAAGATGTCTTCCTCCAAGAGTAGCCAGGCGAGGCGTTATTCTTGGTCTCAATGCCAGGGGCTTTGCTGCAGCTCGCGCATGGCTTTAAGCCCTTCCTGTATATAAAGCAGATAATCCTTACAGTCCTTCACTATAATTACATTATTCATCTTCATCTCCTTCACCAAGGTAGGGGAGGGAGAGAGAGAGAGAGAAAGAAAGAGAGGAGCTTGTTGCCTAGCCTGATGATACTGCAAATATGCCAATCGCTCTCTCTGCTCTCTCTCTCTCTCTCTGCATGCAGCCCAGGTCCTCTGGGGATGGAGCAGCATGCAGAGTGAGCCATCACCACTGTACGTACCATTACGTTTACACAGGCATACATGCATTGCTTAAGCAAGCAAGAAAAGTGGCCTCTCATTGTAAAACTACACAGAGTTAAAATTTAAAAATTAAAAATCTGCGTGTTACATGGTACCTGCACGCTTGGTTTTTTAAACTCACACGAGCGCAATTTCACTGCAGTGACATTATTCAAGTCATAAAAATAAAGTTTGTTCAATTTTTTTTTCAGACCTCAAAAGTAGAGTAATATATCAAGATGCAACCACGTCCCAATGTAATATACCGAATATATCATATGTAATTCAGCAGAAGCTTTTATCCAAAGCGACTTACATTCATACGTGAATACAGTGCTCTCCATAATTATTGGGATAGTGAAGCATCATCCATATCGGGGGGAACGGTTTAGAAATTACAGCACTTTTAATACATAGTCAACCCCATTTTAGGGGACCAAAGGTATTGGGACAAATTCACATATGTGTATTAAAGTAGTCAAAAGTTTAGTATTTGGTCCCATATTCCTAGCACACAATGAATACATCAAGCTTGTTAACCTATAAGCTTGTTGGATGAATTTGCTGTTTGTTTTGGTTGTGTTTTAGATTATTTTGTGCCCAATAGAAATGAATTGATAAAAATACACCTTATGGAACAGTGGGGACTGTGAAGAGACACACACAAAGTACAGAAACATTGCATACGCACACAAGCGCTAGCACACGCACGTACATTGTAGTATGGTGGTATTATACATTTTGTATTGTAGATATGTAGTGGTGTAATAATGTTATATGATGTGCTGTTTTATATTTTGTTTTATATGTAATGTAAGTGCCTTGATGTGTTTGGACCCCAGGAAGAGTAGCTGCTGCCTTGGCAACAGCTAATGGGGATCCCTAATTAATACAAATACAAAAGTCAATAAATACAAATGGTAAATAATGTAGTGTAATTTTCAAGTCACCTTTATTGTAAATAAGAATATAATAGAATATAATATGTTAGTCCTGAATTAATTGTGAATAATGATAATGAGAAAGTTAAGACACAAATATCATACCCCCAATAATGCTAACCTGTGGAGTGGTTAGCATTTCTTAACTTTGACATGTCATCATTCACGATTAATTCAGGACTATTCGTAATCATGGTAGCATCCACATTGATGTAGAAGTGTTAAGAAACATATTCTATTCTTATTTACATTAAAAAAAGGGAATCCAAAACACAATACATTATTTACCATTCATTTCTATTGGGCACAAAATAGTCTGAAACGCAACCAAAACAAACAGCCAATGCATCCAACAAGTGTGTAGAGTTACAAGCTTGGTGTAATTATTACATGCTAGGAATTTGAGACCAAATACTAAACTTTTGACTACTTTAATATATACGGTATAGGTTCATTTGTACTAATACTTTTGGTCCCCTAAAACAGGGGGACTATGTACAAAAAGTGCTGTAATGTAATTTATAAAACGGTTCACCCGGTATGGGTGAAAACACTCTCAAATTAAAGCTGACAGTCTTTAACCTCATAGTCATTATATCATTTAAACTTGAAAGTGCTGCAGTACAGAGTCAAAACAACAACAAGTGTGTCACAGTCTCAATACTTACGGAGGGCACTGTACATCAATGTGTAGATCCAGCTATATGCCTAAATCCCAAATGAGTGTACAACGCTGTAAAGATTTCCTGAATATGTACCAGTGGTGACCAACAACAGGCTCCAGTGATCATAGTTATGGCTGCAATGAATGAGATTCATGGCGCCAGCGACAGTAAACCATTGGTAAGCAATTATTAGCATACCACAAGGCTTACTGTTATGGTATTCAATCGCCACTGGCTGAATACGAAGCAAGTTGTTTACAACATAGTTAAAAGAGCATTGAGAGACATTCACAGCAGCGGTGGCGTGGTGCTACGAACTTACCGTCAGCGATTCTCTTTTCCGACCACTTGTTATAAACGTAAATCCCTGCGTTTCTATGGCAACGCCTGTTTTCTGTATATGTTCTTCCACATACCTGAAATGGCAGCAAGTGTAATTGAGTCAACAATTGTGTGAAATGCACTGCACATTGACAAATTCCATCACTAGGGATTTAAAAAATATATATATATTTAAATCACAGAATCAAACTTGACAGTTATTATTAATTTCAAATGTATGTGTGACTATGAGATTCATGATATCCTTTAGGATACAGTGTGATAATGAAAACGTTACACAAAGCAAATGCAAAATAAAAACAGAATCTTTACATGCCATATTCATTAAACAGACTCATACATCTACATTCTTAGGTATTTCACATCCTCACTAAATTGCTAGATTCCTTTCTTTCCATTAGGAAAGGTCTCGGGTAAATAAATCACCGGATTGTTAGACCACAACGTCTAGGCTAATGCTGTATCTTGCAGCACCTCCAATCCATGTCCCTGTGTGGACATTCGTCAGCCACATTTTAACAAACATATTTGCCTCTTCCTTTCTCTTGCCCTCTTTCCTTCCTTCCTACACTCGACTCGGCTCTTGATTTGTGGCCTAGCCTGTGCCGATCCTTAGCAGTGATACTAGGGAGCTATATTACCAATTAATAAATGAGCTTTTTCCAGCAGAGTGGTTCCCCATTATCATCACAATGATCTTCTTCCGTGGAGGAAGGAGCCGGAGACCCAGTCGGCTTGCTATCTTCACCAGCCCTGAACACACACAAACATACACAGGTCAGACGGCTTTCCTTTCTTTCGGACACTACCGTTTCAGTATGGGTCAGGCAAGCCGTGCTATCAAATCTAATCAAATTTGTGGTGTAGACTAACAGTGAAATGCTTACTTATTATGGGTCCTTTTCCAACAATGTTTTTCTAAGACGCCTTTTCCATCTTTATCCAGATATCACAACATTTACTTATGCCACATTTTTAAGATTTTTTTAAATGGTTGAACAATGTATCTATATCTATCTAGCTCAGGAAATAGGGCATGAACAGAGTAGGCCCTAGGCCCTGAGAGCATGATCTGGCCAACAAACTGCAGTGGCGTAAAGTATTTAAGTTAAGATACTTCGATGTACTACTTACATTGTTTTTTAGGGTATCTGTACTTTACTATTTATATTTTTGCCAAATTTTACTTCACTATAGTCCTAAAGAAAAATAATGTACTTTTAACTCCATATATTTTCCCTTACAACCAAAAGTACTCGTTAAATTTTGACAGGAAAATGGTCCAATTAACACACTTAATGGTCATCCCTACTGCCTTTAATCTGGCGGATTCAATAAACACAAACGCTTAATTTGTAAATGATGTGCCCGTGGCTATTTGCCAATAAATAGATAAAAAGAAAATGATGCCGTCTGGTTTGCTTAATATAAGGAATTTGAAATGGTTTATACTTTTACTTTTGATACTTAAGTACATTTTAACAATTCCATTTTACGTTTGACACTTAAGTATTTTTAAAACCAAATACTTAAGACTTTTTGCTGAAGTAGTGTTTTACTGGGTGAGTTTCACTTTTACTTGAGACATTTTCTATTAAGGTATCTTTACTTTTACTCAAGTATGAAAATTGAGTACGTTTTCCACCACTTGACAAACTGCAGGCTATATTTATTATTTAAAATATGACATAAGACCAATATTGTACATTTTTTTAATGCCAAATACACATCCAAACACTTGGTTAAAGACCTGGTTAAAACAACAATACCAAGAAGTTTGCCACTGTTAAAGACCCTGTTTGTTTGGGGTGTTTGACATATTAGTGGATAGTGACAGAACGCTTGATGATCAGAGTAGAAAATTCGAGCACGTGTAAACACAGGCAATAACTTTTAAATGAATTGCTACTTTGTTGAACAGCAGGCTTGACGAATATGCACGACGGCTGTTCTATTGATCATGTAGGCTATGTGTGTAGAAATAGCTTGCTATTTACCGTTTTCGCTGTCGATATATAAATTGTGGCATTCTCTCAAGATTCGTTCACTGGGTGTGGTGATCGCGGATTCCAGAGGGTTTGCCACAGAACGGGGCTTTCTACCGCCCGACATGACAGTTGTAGAACTACCTTCCACCATCTTTAAAATGACAGGGGGAACGTTTACGGTGATGCACAGTGTCTATGATTTGCTCACAGATAGAACCATTTGCGTTTTAGATGAGGTTACGGCTAGATTGAATACAGTTGTCAAATTGACGTCTAAAGTAGATTTGTTTTGTGCGGAGTTTAGCATTTTAGCTAACTCAACAGTTTTCCGAATCATAATTGAATTATCCTAACCTGCTACGTTAATTATCCTAACCGGCTGCGTAAATTCTAACCGACTACGTAAAAAATATATTATGTGCGAATCTGACATAAACCGTATCCCATCTAGTCACGTCCCTTAGAAGGCTTGACAGCGTCGCCCTGAGACTAAAATGTAGAAGTACAGCTCAAAAGAACAAGGAGGCCTATGTCGGTAGCACTGTTTACAGTAGTATTAATGTAGTAGACTATACATCACATAATATAAGTAAATAGAAGGGTCTCTTTTGTCTTACAAATTGCGTAAGAATTTAGGCATTTTGACATTCCAAGTCCAATATGTTTGTGTAAACTTGTAAGGTTAGGCTACTATACAGTGGGGCAAAAAAGTATTTAGTCAGCCACCAATTGTGCCAGTTCTCCCACTTAAAAAGATGAGAGAGGCCTGTAATTTTCATCATAGGTACACTTCAACTATGACAGACAAAATGAGAAAAAATCCAGAAAATCACATTGTAGGATTTTTAATGAATTTATTTGCAAATTATGGTGGAAAATAAGTATTTGATCAATAACAAAGTTTATCTCAATACTTTGTTATATACCCTTTGTTGGCAATGACAGAGGTCAAACGTCTTCACAAGGTTTTTACACACTGTTACTGGTATTTTGGCCCATTCCTCCATGCAGATCTCCTCTAGAGCAGTGACGTTTTGGGGCTGTTGCTGGGCAATACAGACTTTCAACTCCCTCCAAAGATTTTCTATGGGGTTGAGATCTGGAGACTGGCTAGGCCACTCCAGGACCTTGAAATGCTTCTTACGAAGCCACTCCTTCATTGCCCGGGCGGTGTCTTTGGGATCATTGTCATACTGAAAGACCCAGCCACGTTTCATCTCCAATGCCCTTGCTGATGGAAGGAGGTTTCCACTCAAAATCTCACGATACATGGCCCCATTCATTCTTTCCTTTACACGGATCAGTCGTCCTGGTCCCTTTGCAGAAAAACAGCCCCAAAGCATGATGTTTCCACCCCCATGCTTAGGTAGGTATGGTGTTCTTTGGATGCAGCTCAGCATTCTTTGTCCTCCAAACATGACAAGATGAGTTTTTACCAAAAAGTTCTATTTTGGTTTCATCTGACCATATGACATTCTCCCAATCTTCTTCTGGATCATCCAAATGCTCTCTAGCCAACTTCAGACGGGCCTGGACATGTACTGGCTTAAGCAGGGGGACACGTCTGGCACTGCAGGATTTGAGTCCCTGGCGGCGTAGTGTGTTACTGATGGTAGGCTTTGTTACTTTGGTCCCAGCTCTCTGCAGGTCATTCACTAGGTCCCCCCGTGTGGTTCTGGGATTTTTGCTCACCGTTCTTGTGATAATTTTGACCCCACGGGGTGAGATCTTGCGTGGAGCCCCAGATCGAGGGAGATTATCAGTGGTCTTGTATGTCTTCCATTTCCTAATAATTGCTCCCACAGTTGATTTCTTCAAACCAAGCTGCTTACCTATTGCAGATTCAGTCTTCCCAGCCTGGTGCAGGTCTACAATTTTGTTTCTGGTGTCCTTTGACAGCTCTTTGGTCTTGGCCATAGTGGAGTTTGGAGTGTGACTGTTTGAGGTTGTGGACAGGTGTCTTTTATACTGATAACAAGTTCAAACAGGTGCCATTAATACAGGTAACGAGTGGAGGACAGAGAAGCCTCTTAAAGAAGAAGTTACAGGTCTTTGAGAGCCAGAAATCTTGCTTGTTTGTAGGTGACCAAATACTTATTTTCCACCAGAATTTGCAAATAAATTCATTAAAAATCCTACAATGTGATTTTCTGGATTTTTTTTCTCATTTTGTCTGTCACAGTTGAAGTGTACCTATGATGAAAATTACAGGCCTCTCTCATCTTTTTAAGTGGGTGAACTTGCACAATTGGTGGCTGACTAAATACTTGTTTGCCCCACTGTATACTGTAGGTCTAGTGAAAGGTCTGTAGTCCCTAGGGCTAGCTAGGCTCTATAGGCTATAGTCAATAAACTGAAGAAAGAGGTTTCAGTTTTTTTCCATTGTGAAAATTAATGTAGAAATGGAAATCATTGAAATTATAGCAATGGCATGTAGCCTATCCGGAAACAGTGGAATGACCATCCTGCTGACCAAGAAGGGGCTTATGAGCTTTTCTGGTCACTTGACTTCACAAACAATGAGGTCTTTATAATCAAAAAGGAAAATTGCCACACTGATGACCATAAAATAGGTCAAATCCAATAACTCAATATACCTCTTCTTCGTTTTTGTGCATGGTTTTCAAATAAGACCTGTGCTATACCTTTGAAATTGCACCTTTCATAGGCCTACTGATAGCACAGAGTAACCTAAAGGAATGCTGTCAAGAGTTCATTAAACACCTTCATACAAGTGATAATAACACAGCCTAGGCTACAATGGAATCATCACACCTACAACTAGTATGGGTGTGACCAGACCATAAATAGCCTAGGTTTAATCCATAAGTAGGCTGCAGTTGCTTTACTTGAATAAATAGTGCCTTTTTATTTGTTGGGCTCAATGAACGAAATTCAAAATGGATAGCAATGAAGTGTCTGCAGATTTAAAGAAAGAGGTAGGCCTTTTATTCATGTGAAAGGTAAAAATAGCCTACTGCTTGATGAAGATATCCGCACAAAATGTATTATCTGTAACCGATGTGTGATAGAGAAATGTGTTTCATGGCATATTTAATAGTTACTGTGTCTAAAGAGTGCAGAGTTTCCCACTCGTAAAAAAGAGAGAAGTCTGTAATGCAATGTTATGCTCCGATGAGGGGACACTGGGTCATCCAAGGAACAACTGATCAATTGTATTATCCTCACCATATTTACGGCGCAGCCCGACCACATCCTCGAAAGGCACTCCACTTGAGGATGAGTGGTCTACATTAGCCTAGGAGAGAGCAACTTTTGCACTTTGCCTTTGGCTAGACAGAAAAACCTGTGTACAATCTGAAGTTGGACATACTGTAAGATAAAACAAAAAGCAGGACTCAAAATGACTAAAGGAGATACGGAATATCAATTTTTGCTTGAAGGCAGCAAAGAAACAAAAAAGAAAATTAAGGTATGCATAATAATAATAATAATAATAATAATAATAATAATAATAATAATGAAGAAGAAGAAGTATTATTGCTATATTAGTAATAATAACAACAGTGATAACACATGTATTGTCATTATTATTATTGGTGTTGTTGTTATTATTATTATCATTAGTGTGAATTATAAGTTATATTTAATCAATGATAAATAATAAATACATGTATTATACTGCATATCTTGTTTTAAACTAACTAAGCCCACTGTTTTTGGTGTCCTTCACCTGCAAACAGGGACTCCAATTATTACAAAGTTATTTAAAGAACCCAATAGCCTATTTCATTGTCTACACTTGGCTATTGTAATTATTAACCTAAGCTAACATATATTTGATATGTATTTGTGCCTCATTTGAACGTCTAACAGCTATCTAATAGCAAAATATGACCGTGATTGGGCTACACCCGTGAGAGTTATCCTTTTTCTGTTCAATGCTGAAAGTTGAAAAGTACAGCACAGAATTTGAACGTATCATCTGATGCTAAACCACCAATTATGTGTGTTATTGGTTTCAGCGTCCGAACAAATCCCTTCTACTGGCAGTTTGTGCAGCTTGCATTGGAGGAACCTTTCAATATGGTTATAATATTTCAATCATCAATGCCCCCACCAAGGTAAGACATTATGGTCAATATGTGTCTACTTAAAAAAAAAGGGGGGGGGGGGGGGTCTGAAGTTGCTACATCCATTTTGGGACTTAATTAAGGATATGGACCTACTTATTCCTTAAGAATGTAACTTGTAAATGCCCCCTAGTTCAACTGCTGTACCCCATCACAACCCAAAATGTGAGATTATTTTATTCCAATGTTTGTAGACCAAGTAAATGTAAACACTGTATAGCCTTAAAACATGGTTTAAACTATCATTTGTATGTCGTGGATGGTCAGCCGTTGCATCAATAGCTATGTCTATGAATTTGAGCTCGGTTACATTTATCCAGACCCCTCCCTCAGCTTTTTACTGAAACAGTGGAGGGTTATTACATTTTGTCATTGTTTCAACCTGCAGATTGCTCCTTTAAGTTTAATATACTTAGATGGCTAAATAGAACATGTTTTGGTGTTATTGAATTCATGAGAAGATGATACTGACATCGGATAATCATTTGTAGTCTGTCCTCATTGAACCATGTCTGTGTGTTCAGAAAACAGTCCGTCTAAGCAGTCACACACAGCCCTGGAGGCTCCATGTAAATCTTAGGGCACATTTACAAGGGAATCATGACAACAGCAAAAAATAACACTTACGAGCATGTAACATGTAACCCTTTTGAGTAAAAAGAGATTCATTCTACCATGTCATTTCAGTATTGTGCAATTGCTGTGTGTTGGTACATTTCTCACACACATTCAGAGGTATAATACGTTCTTAAGTCATGCAAATTACGATTCCATTTCAGCAGTGAGCAGTGCATCTGCTTTTCAAGGCTATGTTGAGTTAGGGGTGCTTTTTTCCCAGTCTGTGCAGAATTTCATCAACCAAACCTGGCTGGAGCGCTATGATGAGGACATCTCAGAGCAATACCTCACTCTCCTGTGGTCCAACATCGTGTCCATTTTCACAATAGGAGGATTCATTGGAGCAACTATAGGTGGAACACTGGCCATTCGATTTGGGAGGTATAAAGAAGTATTTTGTTAATAATGGCTTGAATCCTCATTTGGATATTTGTGTTTACACATAGGCTATTACTGTTTTGGCAATAGCCATTAGACTGCATGCATTCTTTCCCGCCAAACAAGGCACTTTCAATACAAGTTTAATTAACGGCAATTATTCTGTGTCAAAGAAAGGGGACACTAATGATGAACAACGCATTTGCCTTACTGGCTGCTCTGTTGATGGGCCTGAGCTACCCCACTGGATTATTTGAACTGCTCATCGTTGGACGATTTTTCACAGGAGTAAATGCGGGTAAATATGTCAGTGCGTTAGTCAAGGGAAGTGTTGACATCAGTAGTTTGCAGTCTTTATTTCTTAGCTGGATGTGTTGAAAAATGTATATTTATTGAAGGTTTTGTCTTGTCTGTAAGTTAATGTGCCACACTTTGTTCTAATAATATGCTGATTGCCAGGTATCGGCATATGCGTTCAGCCACTGTATCTGGGGGAAATCGCCCCAAGGGCACTTCGTGGTGCCATGGCAATGGGG
The DNA here is from genome assembly GCF_045791955.1 of Oncorhynchus clarkii lewisi. Lineage (NCBI taxonomy): Eukaryota > Metazoa > Chordata > Actinopteri > Salmoniformes > Salmonidae > Oncorhynchus > Oncorhynchus clarkii. The sequence goes on along the minus strand of NC_092176.1, from coordinate 7,284,133 downwards.
ACTTCTATTTTCATCACCGGGGGCATCCTTACTGGACAGGTGATTGGGCTTAAGTAAGTTTAGATCATCCTGGACTATTGCCTACTAACTTCCAGAGTACTTTGAAATGAAGACTGCGCATAACGTATTGTGTAGGTTCCTATAATGAGTGTCTATGATCCTGCAGGGAGCTCCTCGGTAAAGAAGAACACTGGCCCATCCTGCTCTGCACCACCTGTATCCCAGCGTTCCTGCAGCTCCTCATACTGCCCTGGTTCCCAGAGAGCCCTCGCTACCTGTTGATCGACAGAGGGGATGACGTTGGATGTAGAAAAGGTATGTTCCAATCACATGGCAAAATATCTACCATAATATCTACCACATAAGGACTGACAACAGTCATCGTGCTGAAAACTATTGGGACAGAAAACAGTTGTTTTAGCGAAAAAGCAGGATCCAAGTCTGCAAACCTAAATTGTAACGTAACCTACGATCATTCATCTAAAAAAAGAGAGCCGACCTGTGTCACTCCATACCTGAACATTGATTTGACATGATGGAAAGTTTGGAGGGGGTGATGATTCTTCCTTTATCTGAGATTACGGGACGGGAAACATAAATTATACAAATCTTTCCCCTTGAGAGACATACTGGGTCAAGCACATGACTGCAGTGCATACTGTAACAGCAAGTTACACTGCGCATAGGCAATGTCTCTCATTAGTCACACAATCCTTGCTAATCAAATAAATACCTCTGTGTATCCCACTGTGTCTGTCTGGTTTGGTTTTGTTACGCTGGCTGGGTGGATTCCTGTTATGAGTGTGAGGGATAATAAATGAAGCGTGGAGTGGAAAGAGACCATGTGAGCTGTGTCTTGTGTTTCCTGTGGACAGCGATGAAGCAACTCCACGGCACGGATAACTTTGATCGCGAGCGGGAGGACATGGAGAGGGAGAGGGTCAGCGCCATTGGCATTAAACCCAAGAAGCCGTGGCAGCTGTTCATGGACCGCAGCCTCCGCTGGCAAGTCCTCACCATCATCCTGCTCAACGCTGCCCAGCAGCTCAACGGCATCAACGCTGTATGTTAGCAACAGACCACATTTCCACACATGACCCTATGTCCCCTCGGGGGTGCAACGTTTATCAGTATGAACTCAAATCAGAAGAAGTTGGTTTAAATGTACAATATTCCATTCACAGAATTCTCATGTTAAATTAATATACAGTACCTGCAGGACATACAGATTGTTATAGGGCATACACGGTGGCGGATCTAGCTTGTATGGCTCCCTGGGCGACCCCCCCCTCTTTTATTCTCTGTTCTGAACGTACTAGACGACCAGTTCTTTTAGCCTTTAGCCGTACCCTTATTCTACTCCTCCTCTGTTCCTTGGGTGATGTGTAGGTTAACACTTCCATTCCCCAGGCACTCTCATTTCTTGACTTCTGTAACCGTAAAAGCCTTGGTTTCATGCATGTTAACATTAGAAGCCTCCTCCCTAAGTTTGTTTTATTCACTGCCCTAGCACACTCTGCCAACCCGGATGTCCTAGCCGTGTCTGAATCCTGGCTTAGGAAGACCACCAAAAACCCTGAACTTTCCATCCCTAACTATAACATTTTCTGACAAGATAGAACTGCCAAAGGGGGCGAGTTCTGTCTTACTATCCAGGTCAGTGCCCAAACAATTTGAGCTTCTACTTTTAAAAGTCCACCTCTCCAGAAACAAGTCTCTTACCGTTGCCGCTTGCTATAGACCACCTGCCCCCAGCTGTGCCCTGGACACCATATGTGAATTGATTGCCCCCCATCTATCTTCAGAGCTCGTGCTGTTAGGTGACCTAAACTAGGACATGCTTAACACTCCGGCCATCCTACAATCTAAGCTTGATGCTCTCAATCTCACACAAATGATCAATGAACCCACCAGGTACAACCCCAAATCTGTAAACACGGGCACCCTCATAGATATCATCCTAACCAACCTGCCCTCCAAATACACCTCTGCTGTCTTCAACCAGGATCTCAGCGATCACTGCCTCATTGCCTGCGTCCGTAATGGGTCTGCGGTCAAGCAACTACCCCTCACCACTGTCAAACGCTCCCTAAAACACTTCAGCGAGCAGGCCTTTCTAATCGACCTGACCCGGGTATCCTGGAAGGATATAGACCTCATTCCGTCAGTAGAGGATGCCTGGTTATTATTTAAAAGTGCTTTCCTCACCATCTTAAATAAGCATGCCCCATTCAAAAAATGTAGTACCAGGAACAGATATAGCCCTTGTTTCACTCCAGACCTGACTGCCCTTGACCAGCACAAAAACATCCTGTGGCGTACTGCAGTAGCATCGAATAGCCCCGCGATATGCAACGTTTCAGGGAAGTTAGGAACCAATATACACAGGCAGTTAGGAAAGCAAAGGCTAGCTTTATCAAACATAAATTTGCATCCTGTAGCACTAACTCCAAAAATGTATGGGACACTGTAAAGTCCATGGGGAATAAGAGCACCTCCTCCCAGCTGCCCACTGCACTGAGGCTAGGAAACACTGTCACCAACGATAAATCCGCGATAATTGAGAATTTCAATAAGCATTTTTACACGGCTGGCCATGCTTTCCACCTGGCTACCCCTACCCCGGTCAACAGCCCTGCACCACTCACTGCAACTTGCCCAAGCCTCCCCCATTTCTCCTTCACCCAAAACCAGAAAACTGATGTTCTGATAGAGCTGCAAAATCTGGACCCCTACAAATCAAATCAAATCAAATTTATTTGTCACATACACATGGTTAGCAGATGTTAATGCGAGTGTAGCGAAATGCTTGTGCTTCTAGTTCCGACAATGCAGTAATAACCAACGAGTAATCTAACTAACAATTCCAAAACTACTACCTTATACACACAAGTGTAAAAGGATAAAGAATATGTACATAAAGATATATGAATGAGTGATGGTACAGAGCGGCATAGGCAAGATGCAGTAGATGGTATCGAGTACAGTATATACATATGAGATGAGTATGTAAACAAAGTGGCATAGTTTAAAGTGGCTAGTGATACATGTATTACATAAAGATGCATTAGATGATATAGAGTACAGTATATACGTATACATATGAGATGAATAATGTAGGGTATGTAAACATTATATTAAGTAGCATTGTTTAAAGTGGCTAGTGATATATTTTACATCAATTCCCATCCATTCCCATTATTAAAGTGGCTGGAGTTGAGTCGGTGTGTTGGCAGCAGCCACTCAATGTTAGTGGTGGCCGTTTAACAGTCTGATGGCCTTGAGATAGAAGCTGTTTTTCAGTCTCTCGGTCCCAGCTTTGATGCACCTGTACTGACCTCGCCTTCTGGATGATCGCGGGGTGAACAGGCAGTGGCTCGGGTGGTTGTTGACCTTGATGATCTTTATGGCCTTCCTGTGACATCGGGTGGTGTAGGTGTCCTGGAGGGCAGGTAGTTTGCCCCCGGTGATGCGTTGTGCAGACCTCACTACCCTCTGGAGAGCCTTACGGTTGTGGGCGGGGCAGTTGCCGTACCAGGCGGTGATACAGCCCGACAGGATGCTCTCGATTGTGCATTTGTAGAAGTTTGTGAGTGCTTTTGGTGACAAGCCAAATTTCTTCAGCCTCCTGAGGTTGAAGAGGCGCTGCTGCGCCTTCTTCACGATGCTGTCTGTGTGGGTGAACCAATTCAGTTTGTCTGTGATGTGTACACCGAGGAACTTAAAACTTACTACCCTCTCCACTACTGTCCCATCGATGTGGATAGGGGGGTGTTCCCTCTGCTGTTTCCTGAAGTCCACAATCATCTCCTTAGTTTTGTTGACGTTGAGTGTGAGGTTATTTTCCTGACACCACACTCCGAGGGCCCTCACCTCCTCCCTGTACGCCGTCTCGTCGTTGTTGGTAATCAAGCCTACCACTGTTGTGTCGTCCGCAAACTTGATGATTGAGTTGGAGGCGTGCGTGGCCACGCAGTTGTGGGTGAACAGGGAGTACAGGAGAGGGCTCAGAACGCACCCTTGTGGGGCCCCAGTGTTGAGGATCAGCGAGGTGGAGATGTTGTTATCTATCCTCACCACCTGGGGGCGGCCAGTCAGGAAGTCCAGTACCCAGTTGCACAGGGCGGGGTCGAGACCCAGGGTCTCGAGCTTGATGACGAGTTTGGAGGGTACTATGGTGTTAAATGCTGAGCTGTAGATGAACAGAATTCTCACATAGGTATTCCTCTTGTCCAGATGGGTTAGGGCAGTGTGCAGTGTGGTTGAGATTGCATCGTCTGTGGACCTATTTGGGCGGTAAGCAAATTGGAGTGGGTCTAGGGTGTCAGGTTGGGTGGAGGTGATATGGTCCTTGACTAGTCTCTCAAAGCACTTCATGATGACGGAAGTTAGTGCTACGGGGCGGTAGTCGTTTAACTCAGTTACCTTAGATTTCTTGGGAACAGGAACAATGGTGGCCCTCTTGAAGCATGTGGGAACAGCAGACTGGGATAAGGATTGATTGAATATGTCCGTAAACACACCAGCCAGCTGGTCTGCGCATGCTCTGAGGGCGCGGCTGAGGATGCCGTCTGGGCCTGCAGCCTTGCGAGGGTTAACACGTTTAAATGTTTTACTCACCTCGGCTGCAGTGAAGGAGAGTCCGCATGTTTTGGTTGCGGGCCGTGTCAGTGGCACTGTATTGTCCTCAAAGCGGGCAAAAAAGTTATTTAGTCTGCCTGGGAGCAAGGCATCCTGGTCCGTGACTGGGCTGGTTTTCTTTTTGTAATCCGTGATTGACTGTAGACCCTGCCACATACCTCTTGTGTCTGAGCCGTTGAATTGCGATTCTACTTTGTCTCTATACTGACACTTAGCTTGTTTGATTGCCTTGCGGAGGGAATAGCTACACTGTTTGTATTCGGTCATGTTTCCGGTCACCTTGCCCTGATTAAAAGCAGTGGTTCGCGCTTTCAGTTTCAAGCGAATGCTGCCATCAATCCACGGTTTCTGGTTTGGGAATGTTTTAATCGCTGCTATGGGAACGACATCTTCAACGCACGTTCTAATGACCTTGCTCACCGAATCAGCGTATTCGTCAATGTTGTTGTTTGACGCAATACGAAACATATCCCAGTCCACGTGATGGAAGCAGTCTTGGAGCGTGGAATCAGATTGGTCGGACCAGCGTTGAACAGACCTCAGTGCGGGAGCTTCTTGTTTTAGCTTCTGGCTGCAGGCAGGGAGCAACAAAATGGAGTCGTGGTCAGCTTTTCCGAAAGGAGGGCGGGGGAGGGCCTTATATGCGTCGCGGAAGTTAGAATAGCAATGATCCAAGGTTTTACCAGCCATGGTTGCGCAATCAATATGCTGATACAATTTAGGGAGTCTTGTTTTCAGATTAGCCTTGTTAAAATCCCCAGCTACAATGAATGCAGCCTCAGGATATGTGGATTCCAGTTTGCAAAGAGTCAAATAAAGTTTGTTCAGAGCCATCGATGTGTCTGCTTGGGGGGGAATATATACGGCTGTGATTATAATCGAAGAGAATTCCCTTGGTAGATAATGCGGTCGACATTTGATTGTGAGGATTTCTAAATCAGGTGAACAGAAGGACTTGAGTTCCTGTATGTTGTTGTGACCACACCATGTCTCGTTAACCATAAAGCCCCTCTTCTTACCAGAAAGATGTTTGTTTCTGTCGGCGCGATGCGTGGAGAAACCAGCTGGCTGCACCAACTCTGATAGCGTCTCTCGAGTGAGCCATGTTTCCGTGAAGCAAAGAACGTTACAGTCTCTGATGTCCCTCTGTAATTCTACCCTTGCTCGGATTTCATCAACCTTGTTGTCAAGAGACTGGACATTGGCGAGAAGTATGCTAGGGAGTGTTGCGCGATGTGCCCGTCTCCGGAGTCTGACCAGAAGACCGCTTCGTTTCCCTCTTTTACGAAGTCGTTGTTTTGGGTCGCCGGCTGGGATCCATTCCGTTGTCCTAGGTGAAAGGCAGAACACAGGATCCGCTTTGCGAAAGTGCTATTCTTGGTCGTACTGATGGTGAGTTGACGCTGCTCTTATATTCAGTAAGGGCTAGACAAGCTGAAATTGTTGTAATCCCTATTACTAGCTTGTTCAACCTATCGTCCGAGATCCCCAAAGATTGGAAAGCTGCCGTGGTCATCCCCCTCTACAAAGGGGGAGACCCTCTTGACCCAAACTGCTACAGACCTATATCTATCCTACCCTGCCTTTCTAAGTTCTTCGAAAGCAGACAGTTCACCGACCATTTAGAATCCCACCGTACCTTCTCCACTATGCAATCTGGTTTCCGAGCTGGTCATGGGTTCACCTCAAGCCACGCTCAAGGTCCTAAACGATATCATAACCACCAAGACACAATACTGTGCAGCTGTATTCATCGACCTGGCCAAGGCTTTCGTCTCTGTCATTCTTATCGGCAGACTCAACAGCCTTGGTTTCTCAAATGACTGCCTCGCCTGGTTCACCAACTACTTCTCTGACAGAGTTCAGTGTGTCAAATCGGAGGGCCTGTTGTCCGGACCTCTGGCAGGCTCTATGGGGGTGCCACAGGGTTCAATTCTCAGGCCAACTCTTTTCTCTGTATACATCAATGATGTTGCTCTCGCTGCTGGTGATTCTCTGATCCACCTCTACGCAGACGACACCACTCTGTATACTTCTGGCCCTTCTTTGGACATTGTGTTAACTAACCTCCAGACAAGCTTCAATGCCATACAACTCTCCTTCCGTGGCCTCCAACTGCTCTTAAATGCAAGCAAAACTAAATGCATGCTCTTCAACCGATCGCTGCCCACACCTACCCAGCCATCCAGCATCACTACTCTGGACGGTTAGACTGTAAACTCTCCTTCCAGACTCACATTAAACATCTCCAATCCAAAATTAAATCTAGAATCAGCTTCTATTTCGCAACAAAGCATCCTTCACTCATGCTGCCAAACATACCCTAGTAAAACTGACTATCCTACTGATCCTTGACTTCGCCAATGTCATTTACAAAATAGCCTCCAACACTCTACTCAGTAAATTGGATGCAGTCTATCACAGTGCCATCCGTATTGTCACCAAAGCCCCATATACTACCCACCACTGCGACCTGTATGCTCTGGTTTGCTGGCCCTTGCTTCATATCCGTCGCCAAACCCACTGGCTCCAGGTCATCAATAAGTCGTTGCTAGGCAAAGCCCTGTCTTATCTCAGCTCACTGGTCACCATAGCAGAACCCAACCGCAGCACGCGCTCCAGCAGGTACAATTCCCTGGTCACCCCCAAAGCCAATTCCTCCTTCGGCCGCCTTTCCTTCCAGTTCTCTGCTGCCAATGACTGGAACGAACTTCAAAAATCACTGAAGCTGGAGATATATCTCCCTCTCTAGCTTTAAGCACCAGCTGTCAGAGCAGCTCACAGATCACTGCACCTGTACACAGCCAATCCAACTAGCCTATCCATCACCATAGTGCTTCTACACCTGCATTGCTTGCTGTTTGGGGTTTTAGGCTGGGTTTCTGTACAGCACTTTGAGATATCAGCTGATGTAAGAAGGTCTATAAAATACATTTGATTTGATATTGTTATATATTTCATTTATTTTGCTCCTTTGCGCCCCAGTACCGCTACTTGCACACTCATCTTCTGCACATCTATCACCCCAGTGTTTAATTTGCCATACTGTAATAATTTTGCCACTATGGCCTATTTATTGCCTCACTCATCTCATTTGCACACACAGTATATAGACTTTCTCTATTCTATTATTGACTGTATGTTTGTTTATTCCATGTGTAACTCTGTGTTGTTGTTTGTGTCGCGCTGCTTTGCTTTATCTTGGCCAGGTCACAGTTGTAAATGAGAACTTGTTCTCAACTAGCCTACCTGGTTAAATAAAGGTGAAATAAAATAAATTAATTAAATAAAAAAAGTTGGTTAGGACATCTACTTTGTGGTACCTTCAGATGTCACACAAAGTAGATTATGACACACAAAGTAGATTATTTCACTTAATTTTTTCACATCATTCACTCTATCACAATTCCAGTGGGTCAGAAGTTTACATACACTAAGTTGACTGTGACTTTAAACAGCTTGGAAAATTGCAGAAAATTATGTCATGGCTTTAGAAGCTTCTGATAGGCTAATTGACATCATTTGAGTCAATTGGAGGAGTATATGTGTATGTATTTCAAAGCCTACCTTCAAACTCAGTGCCTCTTTGCTTGAAATCATGGGAAAATCAAAAGAAATCAGCCAAGACCTGAATTGTAGACCTCTACAAGTCTGGTTCATCCTTGGGAGCAATTTCCAAACGCCTGAAGGTACCACGTTCATCTGTACAAACAATAGTACGCAAGTATAAACACCATTGGACCACGCAGCCGTCATACCGCTCAGGAAGGAGACACGTTCTGTCTCCTAGAGATGAACGTACTTTGGTGCGAAAAGTGCAAATCAATCCCAGAACAACAGCAAAGGACCTTGTGAAGATGCTGGAGGAAACAGGTACAAAAGTATCTATATCCACAGTAAAATTAGTCCTATATCGACATAACCTGATAGGCCGCTCAGCAAGGAAGAAGCCACTGCTCCAAAACGGCCATAAAAAAACAGGCTATGGTTTGCAACTGCACATGGGGACAAAGATCATGATCTTTGGTGAAATGTCCTCTGGTCTGAGGACTGCGGTGGCAACATCATGTTGTGGTGGTGCTTTGCTGCAGGAGGGACTGGTGCACTTCACGAAATAGATGGCATCATGAGGAATGGAAAATGATGTGGATATATTGAAGAAACATCTCAAGACGTCAGTCAGGAAGTTAAAGCTTGGTCGCAAATGGGTCTTCCAAATGGACAATGACCCCAAGCGTACTTCCAAAGTTGTGGCAAAATGGCTTAAGGACAACAAAGTCAAGGTATTGGAGTGGCCATCACAAAGCCCTGACCTCAATCCTTTAGAAAATTTGTGGGCAGAACTGAAAAAGCGTGTGCGAGCAAGGAGGCCTATAAACCTGACTCAGTTACACCAGCTCTGTCAAGAGGAATGGGCCAAAAATCACCCAACTTATTGTGGGAACTTGTTGAAAGTCCACCCGAAACATTTGACCCAAGTTAAACAATTTAAAGGCAATGCTACAAAATACTAATTGACTGTATGTAAACTTCTGACCCGCTGGGAATGTGATGAAAGACATAAAAGCTGAAATAAACCATTCTCTTTACTATTATTCTGACATTTCACATTCTTAATATAAAGTGGTGATTCTAACTGACCTAAGACAGGGAATTTTTACTAGGATTAAATGTCAGGAATTGTGAAAGACTGAGTTTAAATGTATTTGGCTAAGGTGTATGTAAACTTCCGACTTCAACTGTGATATGATATGTAATACACCAGGTATAGGCAACTGGCTGCCGCCCCCCTTTTGTAGGCGGATCAACTCCCCCCAACAAAATTTTACTTAGGGCCCCAAAAGGCTAGGGCTCGTTCTGACTGCATGATGAGTTCAGATTTGAGCTCACCCCCATCAAACTTGTCCATCCCTGTTATACACTATAGGGTATAATGTGAAGGACCGGGGTTTCATTTGTTTTCTATTACTCTCTCTCTTGCAGATTTATTTTTATACAGATTATGTGTTTGAGGAGGCCGGAATTCCAGATGTCAACATACCCTACGTAACTGTGGGCACAGGAGCCTGTGAATGCCTCACTGCCCTTACCTGTGTGAGTGTCAACTATTGGTCATAGTACATACAGTACCATTTAACAGTAGGTAGTTTTTCATAGTTTTTCTTTATTTTTACTATTTTCTACATTGTATTATAATAGTGAAGACATCAAAACTATGAAATAACACATATGGAATCATGTAGTAACCAAAAACGTGTTAAACAAATCAAAACATATTTGGGATTTTAGATTCTTCAAAGTAGCCACCTTTTGCCTTGATGACAGCTTTGCACACTCTTTGCATTCTCTCAACCAGCTTGATGAGGTATTCACCTGGAATGCTTTTCCAACAGTCTTGAAGGAGTTCCCACATGCTGAGCACTTGTTGGCTGCTTTTCCTTAACTCTGCGGTCCAACTCATCCCAAACCATCTCAATTGGGTTGAGGTTGGGTGATTGTGGAGTCCAGGTCATCTGATGCAGCACTCCATCACTCTCCTTCTTGGCCAAATAGCCCTTACACAGCCTGGAGGTGTGTTTGGGTCATTGTCCTGTTGAAAAACAAATGATAGTCCAACTAAGTGCAAACCAGATTGGATGGTGTATCGCTGCAGAATGCTGTGGTAGCCTTGCTGGTTTTGTGTGCCTTGAATTCTAAATAAATCACAGACAGTGTCACCAGCAAAGCACCCCCACACCATCACACCTCCTCCTCCATGCTTCATGGTGGAAGCACACACACAGTTGGAACCAAAAATCTCAAATTTGGACTCATCAGACCAAAGGACAAATTTCCACCGGTCTAATGTCCATTGCTTGTGTTTCTTGGCCCGAGCAAGTCTCTTCTTCTTATTGGTGTCCTTTAGTAGTGGTTTCTTTGCAGCAAGTCAACCATGAAGGCCTGATTCACGCAGTCTCATCTGAACAGTTGATGTTGAGATGTGTCTGTTACTTGAACTCTGTGAAGCATTTATTTGGGCTGCAATTTCTGAGGCTGGTAACTCTACTGAACTTATCCTCTGGGTCTTCCTTTCCTGTGGTGGTCCTCATGAGAGCCAGTTTCACCATAGTGCTTGATGGTTTTTGTGACTGCACTTGAAGAAACTTTCAAAGGATTTGACATTTTTCAGATTGACTGACCTTCATGTCTTAAAGTAATGATGGACTGTTGTTTCTCTTTGCTTATTTGAGCTGTTCTTGCTACAATATGGACTTGGTCTGTTACCAAATAGGGCTATCTTCTGTATACCACCCCTACCTTGTCACAACTGATTGGCTCAAACGCATTACTTAATTAACTTTTAAACAAGGCACACCTGTTAATTTAAATGCATTCCAGGTGACTACTTGTCACATATACTGTCCCTCATGCTCATGATGGCACACACCTGTCACCATCGTTACACTCACCAGCGCATCATCAGACTCACCTGGACTCCATCACCTCCTTGATTACCTTCCCTACATATGTCACTCCCTTTGGTTCCTTCCCCAGGTGTTATTATTTCAGTTTCATGTCTGTGTGCTCTTCGTGTTTCTTGTTTTGTATTATGTTCCATTTATTAAATATTCACTCCCTGTAATTGCTTCGCGACTCTCAGCGCACTCGTTACACTACCTCATGAAGCTGGTTGAGAGAATGTCAAGTGTGCAAAGCTGTCATCAAGGCAAAGGGTGGCTACTTTGAAGAGTTTCAAATATAAAATATATTTAGATTTGTTTAACACTTTTTTTTGGTTATTACATGATTCCATATGTGTTATTTCATAGTTTTGATGTCTTCACTACTATTCTACAATGTAGAAAATAGTCCAAATAAAGAAGAATCCTGGAATGAGTAGGTGTGTCAACTTTTGACTGGTACTGTATATTTCCAAGTATTTAGTAGCATGCATGGAGTCCATCGTAGAGCGGAAATGTCATACAACCCCATGCCTCTGCATGGATTTCTGAGTCTTTTAGAATCTTCGTTAATGACTGATCGCTAATTTCATCATGTTATGCTGGTATGACAGTACTGTTCTCATTGAATGCTCTGCTATGATTTACGTTACTATTCATCGAGTGGATTAACATATTTAAGATGTGTTGAATACAGCTGTAGGATCTTAATCCTGCAGCAACAGGAAATGTGAATTATGTGGATTTATAATTCATGGACAGTTTTGTAGGAGTTGATACATTTTTCGTAAGGGAAAATCAAGTCTTAAATTTTAAAGTCGAAATTACAAACTTCAGAAGCCTTTAAAACCCTCAAATACACTACAAGTTTTAAATGTCCTGTATTAAAGGAAAATGATCTTGCAACAGGTTAATCAAATTAATATCCTACATCTGTAGGTTATTTTAACTCCGATCTTATATTTCTCCACATTCTTATTCTTCTGCTGGTATGCCATATGAGATGCTGTGTCTTTCAGGGCATGCTGATCGAAACTCTGGGACGAAAGGTGCTTATCATCGGAGGGTACACCCTAATGGCTTTCTGGTGCATTTGCTTCACTCTGACCCTCACCTTCCAAGTAAAGTATCTTTGATCTAACAATTCCATTTCAGTCTCTTATTAATCAGAATAAGAGACCCGTGTTGCACTTAAGTTATGGTTGATTAAACCAACCCTTAAAAAGGTCCAATGTCGCCATTTGTATCTCAATATCAAATCATTTCTGGGTAACAAGCCCCAGTGCAGTCAAAAATGTGATTTTCCTGTGTTTTATATATATTTCCACACTATGAGGTTGGAATAATACGGTGACATTTGAAAAATGAGGATAATGAATGCCCTTTTGGTGTAAGAGTCGTTTGAAAAGACCGCCTGAAATGTTAGGCTGTTTTGGTGGAATGGAGTTTAGGCCTGCCTGGTCACATCACCCGGCAGTAAATTAGTTAATAGACCAATACAAAAGAAAGTTCAAAACCTCTCTGCCAATAACAGATAGTTTTCAGTTTTCCACTCCACACTCTCAGACAGTCCTAGCAAAATTATTGCTTTAGAAATTGCTCTATGCTAAGAAGCTATTTTTGTTTCTTTTTGACAATTGCAATTGAAAACAATCACAGTAAGGTACTTAATTGTTACCCATAAAGGATTTGATATTGAGATAAAAATGGCTGCACTGTGCCTTTGGCTGGCCACTTTGAGAGCACTAGTTTTCTATGATTGAATTGTTGTCTTCTTTCGTTGAACGCAGGGAGCAGGCGTATGGATGCCTTATCTTAGCATGGGATGCGTCTTTGCTTTCATACTCAGCTTTGGCTTGGGGCCAGGTAACCGACAGAACTTACTTATCGCTCATTTATGCCAGTATTGCCAAACTTTGGGTGATCTGGCAACAATATTATTATCTGATTATAAATGTATTTGAAACTAACACTATACCTTCGCTTTGTCCTTGGAGGTGGGGTGACAAACATCTTGACCACCGAGTTATTCACACAAACCAGTCGGCCTGCCGCGTACATGATCGGAGGGTCCGTGAACTGGCTCAGCTTCTTCGTCATTGGCATGGTGTTTCCATTTATTGTGGTAGGTTCCAAGTGTTTGCATCCGTGGTACTTAACCTTTAAATGAAGGAGTATGGTTAGTGTCGCAGCGGTCTAAGGCACTGCATCTCAGTGCAAGAGGCGTCACTACAGTCCCTGGTTCGAATCCAGGCTGCATCACACCCGGCCATGATTAGGAGTCCCATAGGGCGGCGCACAATTGGCCCAGCGTCATCCGGGTATGGCCAGGGTAGGCTGTCATTGTAAATAAGAATTTGTTCTTAACTGACTTGCCTAGTTAAATAAAGGTTAAATAAAAAAGACAAATACATTGTGTAACAGTAGGTTATACAATACTAGAGTAGTTTGATCCGTACTGTCGATTGATATAAAATTAGGAGAGATGGCTGTTTTGAGAGCTGGTTCTAGATGGGTTTGTTCTGCTCTTTTACCTCCACAGACTAAGTTGCAGCAGTACTGTTTCCTGGTGTTCTTGGTGATATCTGTCTTGGTGGCTGTATACATATTCCTGGTAGTCCCTGAGACCAAGAACAAAACCTTCCTGGAGATCCATACCGAGTTCCAGTCCGGAGATAAGAGGAAGGCTTCAAACGCAGATGACGGCCCAAGGACAACATTGTTGTCAACCCCTCTGTGAAACACAGCTCCCGTGTTTGCTGAAAGGACTTGTCAAACTTGTACCACATTACTTATTATTCAACAACTGGCAGTGCTATGAATATCTCATTGCCATATTGATACAAAGTTCCAGAATATGTGTTCTTTGTCAGGGATTGTGAAGTGTAGACATTATAGTAATTGGAACACAGGTAACAACAAAATTAACTAGGTACTGTTAAAGGGATACTCTGGGATGTTGGCAATGAGGCCGTTTATCTACTTCCCCAGAGTCAGATGAACTCGGGGGTACCATTTTTATGTGTCTGTGTGCAGTTTAACGGAAATTGCTAACTAGTGCTAGCGTAATTGCTAAAAAAACGTTAGCGCAATGACTTAAAGTCTATGGGTATCTGCTAGCAGATACCATAGACTTCCAGACATTATGCTAATCCAGAAATTATGCTAATCTGACTCTGGGGAAGTAGATAAAAGGTCTCAAAGCCAAAATCCTTAAGTATCCCTTTAATGTTGCTGATAAGTCCAGATCAATGATTTATATACAGTATGCATGAGATGTACATTTGACATTTTATTCATTTAGCGGACACTCTTATTCAGAGCGATTTACAGTTAGTGTATTTTCCTCAATAATGTAGCTATCAGCAAAGTCAGAGCTAGTAAGGGGGAAAAAAGTAGTGTAAGTATTTGTTCACAAAAGGCTGTTTTTGGGGGGGGAGGGGGGTGTCGGGGTGAGAGGGTCGGTGCTGTAGGATTATTTAAGATATTCTTCGAAGAGGTAGGGTTTTAGATGTTTTCTAACGATGGACAGAGACTACTGTCATAGCTTCAGGGGGAAGCTGGTTCCACCTTTGGGGTGCCAGGACAGAGAAGAGTAGAATGGTCTTGTAGTGGATGCGAGCTTCGACTGGAAGCCAGGGGAGTCTGTGGAGGAGCAGGGTGACATGGAAGAACTTTGGAAGGTTGAACACCAGGCGGGCTGCAGCGTTCTGGATAAGTTGCAGGGGTTTGATGGCACAAGCAGGGAGCCAACCAACAGCTAGTTGCAGTAGTCCAGATGGGAGATGACAAGTGCCTGGATTAGGACCTGCACCACTTCCTGTGTGAAGTAGGGTCGTACTCTATGGCCGTTATAGAGCATGAATCTACAGGAGTGAGTCACTGCTTTGATGTTTGCAGAGAACGAAAGGGTGTTGTCCAGTGTCCCACCAAGGTTCTTTGCACTCTTGGAGGGAGTCAAGCGTGATGGAGAGGACTTGGAGCGGGCAGGCCATCCCCGGGAGGAAGAGCAGCTCCATCTTGTCGAGGTTGAGCTTGAGGTGGTGGGCCAACATCCAAGCTGAGATATCGGCCAGGCTTGCAGAGATGCGTGTCGCCACCTGGGTGTCATGAGAAGGAGAGTAGTAGCTCAGTGTCATCCGCATAGCAATGATAGAGAGACCATTTGAGGATATGACAGAGCCGAGTTACTTAGTTTATAGTGAGAAAAGGAAAGGGCCTAGAACCGAGCCCTTTGGACACCAGTTGTGAGTATGTGGTGAAAACACAGATCCTCCACACGAGCGGGCAGGTTGTTGGGCGGTCCAGGGAGGAAAGAAAGCGGTCAAGGTGTAGGGTAGCTCTATATGTGTGGGACCATTGGACTCAATAGGCTGAGTAAATGAGGAGTGGATGTCGTCAACCTTCTTTTCAAAGTGGTTAACAAAGTCGTCCGCGGAGAGGGAGGAAGAAGGGGGAGGGGTGGAGGATTAAGGAGGGAGGAGAAGGTGGAAAGTAGTTTCCTAGTGTTAGAGGCAAAAGCTTGAAATTTAGAGTGATAGAAAGTGGCTTTAGCAGCGGGTACAGAGGAAGAGAAGGTAGAAAAGAGGGAATGAAAGGATGATAGGTCCTCCAGAAGTTTAATTTTCCTCCATTTCTGCTCAGCTGCCCACAGCCCTGTTCTATAAGCTCGCAATGAGTTACTCAGTTACTCATCCTCTCTTTCCTTCCTCGAATAACTCTGAAGATGAACTCGGCAGAACCATCTTAGTTTTGCGACGTGACCACCGCTGACACAACCATCGCTGTCACACCCGCCACTGACACGACTGCCGCTGAGGAAACAAATGGCTGATAGGGGACGCTGTTTTGAAGCCAACTCCATCTTGGCACTCCCCCACCATTGTACAAAATATTTTAGAGGCTATATAAATGCATTTATTAATGTCTACATTTGTTTTTTCCATGTTTATTCTATTAGGCCCAGTAGTCGAAAACGTGATTTTCCTGTGTTTTACATATTTTTCCACACTATGATGTTTGAATAATTCAGGGTAAAGAGGAAGGAAAATTCCATAACGGGTATAGATACAAATAAAATAAGTTACTACAGAAATTGAGGGATACATTTTATATTGAAAATACAGATGGAGATATATATTCCATGTGAATTAAAACAAGAAACCTAATATATTCCTTGTCAATTAAAACAAGAAACTGATGCACCCCATGCTCAGTCTGTGCTTCATGCTTGCTGCTATATATACAGACATTTGCAAAGCTGTGATCTCAACTGATATCTCACAAACTAATGGTCAATTTTCGTAAAAGTACATTCTGAGAATGAGCCCCGTCCTGTTCATGCATACCTACCGCACTGACAAAAGTCAACCTGCAAGTACGTCACAGCTAAAGATGGTAAAGTACAAGCTGAATGACTACCAGTCGGCAGGGTACTTTCTGCCATGTGCCCGGAAACTCTCCCCTAGGTCGTTCCTGGAAAAACTTAGTTCTCATTTAAAAGCCTAGTAATCACGCCTTTGTAATATTCGCATGGCGTTATCACGTAAATTCATTATCTAGGTTAAAGTAAATATAAAATTTTAACTGACGGTGTAAAACTTTAAGAATGTTGTTGTTTTTACAGCCATAATGTAAACTTTAAAAAACGGAGCATGAACTACAAACATTTACTTACAAAATAGATTTTAAGCGTTCTTTTATACTAGAACAAAATTCTTAAACCCTAAGCTAAAATGTAAAAAGAGGAAATCTGCCGCTCGACCATCCATTGATCACGCCCTGCACGACTTTTGTTTTGACTCAGTTGGTGACTATGTAGCCTACAGATTACCGTTCTCAAAGCAACAGAATATTGTGCTGGTAGCACGATCGCGGTTGTTTCTTTTCAAAACAAGAGTCCCCTGCAAAGACACACTAAATTGTGAATATCTATTTTTTTGCAGTCTAGTGCAGTAGAACTGTTTTTGAACAGCACTGCAACCACCTTTGAAAAATATATAATTTGATGTATTTCATTGTATATTGGATTATTTATACAATAATTTATTTTGAAAGTTTACACATACTGGTATGTTGAAAGCTACTGTGTAGACTACACAGAGTTTACAAAACATTAAACATGACATAGACTGACCAGGTGAATCCAGGTGAAAGCTATGATCCCTTATTGATGTCACTTGTTAAATCCACTTCAATCAGTGTAGATGAAAGGGAGGAGACGGGATAAAGAAGGATTTTAAGCCTTGAGACAATTGAGACATGGATTATGTATGAGGGCCATTCAGAGGGTGAATGGGCAAGACAAAATATTTAAGTGCCTTTGAGGTATGGTAGTAGGTGCACCGGTTTGTGTCAAATACTGCAACGCTGCTGAGTTTTTCATACTCAACAGTTTCCCGTGTGCATCAAGAATGGTCCACCACCCAAAGGACATCCAGCCAACGTGACACAACTGTGGGAAGCATTGGAGTCGACATGGGCCAGCATTCATGTGGAACGCTTTCGACACCTTGTAGAGTCCATGTCCTGACGAATTGAGGCTGTTCTGGGGGAAAAGGGGGGTGCAACTCAATACTAGGAATGTGTCCTTAATGTTTTGTACACTCAGTGTATATTTAAAGAAATACACTTTAATAAAATATAAATATTTGTTATTGGAATTACTCAATAGAGTCTGCAAAACTTAAATGGGTCAATTGTGCTGGGCAACAGGTTTAATACAGAGTCCTGGTGATTCCTATCTCCACCCACTCCATTTACTGCAATGCAATACACGGTATATGGGATACTTGTTGGCTTGTAGAGAGACATTTTTTATTCATGTCTCAGCTAAAGTAAGGTGGGAAATACTCAGTAGGGTCTTTACTAACCAAACATGGTTCGTTTTGGAGGGGGACACATATTTGTTTAGTAGAGACCCCACTGAGTATTTCCCACCTTACTTTAGCTGAGACAGGAAGAACAGTTCCTTCAACAAGCCAGTATGTATCCTATGTACAGTCTATTACCGTGTATTGCATTGGGAGCTATGGACGGGCAGAGTGAAGAGCCAGCAGCAGGCCGTGCGACACAGTCCCCATCCAAAACGAACCATATTTGGTTAGTAGAGACCCTACATTATTCATCTCATACGCATACGTATAT
Organism: Oncorhynchus clarkii lewisi; assembly: GCF_045791955.1. NCBI lineage: Eukaryota > Metazoa > Chordata > Actinopteri > Salmoniformes > Salmonidae > Oncorhynchus > Oncorhynchus clarkii. Next base: position 7,265,906 of record NC_092176.1, on the reverse strand, counting down.
ACTGTACTCTATATCATCGACGGTATCCTTATGTAATACATGTATCACTAGCCACTTTATACTATACTATGCCACTTTGTTTACATACTCATCTCATTTGTACATACTGTACCCGATACCATCTACTGTATCTTGCCTATGCTGCTCTGTACCATCACTCATTCATATATCCTTATGTACATATTCTTTATCCCCTTACACTGTGTACAAGACAGTAGTTTTGGAATTGTTAGTTAGATTACTTGTTATTACTGCATTGTCGGAACTAGAAGCACAAGCATTTCGCTACACTCGCATTAACATCTGCTAACCATGTGTATGTGACAAATAAAATTTGATTTGATTTGATTTGATTTGAGTATTTTCCACCCCACTTTAGCTGAGACAGGTAGAAAAGTTATCTCGCTACAGCCCAATATTCTCAACATACCAGTGTCGACATAGTTTTTTTTACATGACACTCTTATCCAGAGCGACTTACAAGACCAATTAGCGTTAAGTGCCTTACTCAAGGGCACAGCGACAGATGTTGTACCTAGTCGGCTTGGGGACTCGGACCAGCAACCTTTTGGTTACTGGCCTAACGCTCTTAACCGCTAGGCTGCCTGCCGCCACATTTTTCATTTGTTTTCAGAAATTACTTCTTGCATTTTCATGTTGACACAATTAAAGTGGCCATTGATTAAAATTCAATACAATTTGAATTAGTTATTCACATTGCAATGGTTTGAAACGGGGGCTTTTACTTGGAAGGTTTCGTCATTACCCTACAAAGTGACATAATTTGTGCTGCTGGCAAAATACTAGTAGCCTACAGTGCCTAGCTAACGTTGGCAAGCAATACAAATACGTTTATCATGGCTGGTAGAAAGGCCGTAGAACTAGAAGTGTATTTAGATTTATTGTCTCAACCATGTAGAGCAATACATATATTTCTTAACTGCAATAAAATTCCACACAAGGTGAAAACAGTTGCAATACGAAAAGGTGAGTTTCAAGCGGGCTAGGCGAACGTTAGTTACCAACATCATCTAGCTAACGTTAAACATGCAATCATTATATCGTTTTGGTTGCTACTAAAGCAAGATTGTTAATGTTAATTGGAAATGCATATATAGGTTTGATATATTTAAAAGAGACTGAGCGCGACATTGTTTAAAAAGTTAAATGCTCTGTCCTGCATTGAACTTAGACCTACTGTACCTTGAACTTTGTCCTACTCTGCACAGCAAAACGCGTGTTTTCTGTTAATAGTTGTCCCGAATGTGTACTAGCTAGCTAACTAGCTATTCAGAATGACAACAGTATGCTATTATTTCACAATCGTCCATGTCTTCAAATTTGGACAAATACACTGAACAAAAATATAAACCCAACATGTAAAGTATTGGTCCCATGTTTCATGAGCTGAAATAGAAATCCCAGAAATGTTCCATATGCACAAAAAGCTTATTTCTCTCAAATTTTGTGCACACATTTGTTTACATCCCTGTTAGTGAGTGTTTCTCCAAAATAATCCATCCACTTGATAGGTGTGGCATATCAAAAGTGGATTAAAGGGCACGCTCATTACACAGGTGCACCTTGTGCTGGGACAATAAAAGACCACTTTACAATGTGTAGGTTTTGTCACACAATACAATGCCACATGTGTCTCAAGTTGAAAGAACATGCAATTGGCATGCTTACTGCAGGAATGTCCACCAGAGCTGTTGCCAGAGAATTTAATGTTCATTTCTCTACTATAAACTGCATCCGTCATTTTAGAGAATTTGGCAGTATGTCTAACCCGCCTCACAGACCATGTGTAACGACACCAGCCCAGGACCTCCACATCCGGCTTCTTAAAAACGTTGAAATTGTTGCATATTGCATTTATTTTTGTTCAATATTGCTCCATGCATAAACCAATACCTCAAAGAAATGTAATTAACATACTGTATCTCAATACCTTTGTTTATATATAGGGGAGAATAGGACACCAGAGTATACAAAACTCAATCCCATGCAGAAGGTCCCTGTGATGGTCGACAATGACTTTGTTCTGACTGAGAGGTAACACTCTTCATTCACTCTGTAGTTTAATTTTTTTTGTTGAAAATGAAAAAATAAATAAAAGGGGCATTTCCCCTCCCTCATCTTGTTACAGTGATGCCATATTAAAATACCTGGCCACCAAATATGATGTCCCAGGTAACTGGTACCCACGCCACCCAGAGAGGAGGGCGAGAGTGGATGAATACACAGCCTGGCACCATACCAACACCCGGCCACATGCGGCCAAGGTCTTTCTCATGGAGGTAAGGCTTGCTCATGGAGCACTACTGTCATTTGGCAGGTGAAATGTAGCCTAGTCCCACAGCCATCTTTTTGCAGGGTATTACACATTTATGCAATATAATTTTACTGTTATGGAACATGTTATATCTCATGTTCTGTGGTTGTTGTTGATGGCACGCATCGCTGCTTTGTAGGTTTTACTGCCCCATATGTCAGGGCAGCCAGCAGACCCACTGAAGGTGGAGCGGGCGTTGGCAGACCTGAGTGACACTCTGGAGAAGCTGGAGAACATGTTCCTCAAGAGACAGCCCTTCCTCTGTGGAGATGACATCAGCCTGGCTGACCTGCTGGCCATGTGTGAACTCATGCAGGTGAGGAGCAGTGGGTCAACTGGTCCATCAGAGCTTAGCCACTGGGTGAACCAGCCACCTCTGCTGAGAAAATGGTCCTACAATGTAGTCAGGAATGTCAAATCTCAGACTGTCTGTTTGACCACTTACAATACATTTTGATGTATGGGTTGCTACCCATTTCAGCCTACTAAATTAATTGACTGCTTTGCTCTCAGCCCCTAGGTGGCGGCAGAGACATCCTGAAGGATCGTCCCAAGCTGTTGAGCTGGAAAAGTCGTGTCCAGTCTGCGCTGGGTGATTCCTTTGGCAAGGCACACACAGTGCTGTACAGTCTCCGGGACAGGTCCAAAGCAAAGCTATGAAATAATCTCAATATGGTTTGATATAAAAGCTTGCACAATGCTTGAAAGCAACACTACTACCAGATGTCTATACTGATTATGTTTGTGCTGTCCATGTTGACCTCGAGATTGAGGTTGTTTATAGGCTCAATGGGAGAGTGATCAGTGCCTTACATTAACCTCTGTGTGATATGCTACAAAATTACTAGCTAGATGGTTCAGCATTATGAACCTTGATCTGGAGTGGAGATGGGAAATGTTGAATAGAGTAAGATAATATAAAATATTATCTAGAAGAGTAATATATTTTCAATGACATACAACTGCCTAGAATGAATGGATGCATAACAATAAAAACCAGTGGAAAATGTTTGTTTATTCAACAGTAGCTGTACAAAGACAATTATTTACAAAACAGGAGGACATTTCCAGTAGACATATTTCAGTATGTGCCCACAAGTTGTAAATCAACATGTACACTGAACAAAAATATAAACGCAACATGTAAAGTGTTGGTCCCATGTTTCATGAGCTGAAATATAAGATCCCAGAAATGTTCCATACGCACAAAAATATTATTTCCCTCAAATGTGTTGATAATCCATCCACCTGACAGTTGTGGCATATCAAGAAGCTGACTAAACAGCATGATCATTACACAGGTGCACCTTGTTCTGGGGACAATAAAAGGCCACTCCAAAATGTGCTGTTGTGTCACACAACACAATGCCGTTGAGGGAGCACGCAATTAGCATGGTGACTGCAGGAATGTATACCAGAGCTGTTGCCAGAGAATTGAATATGACTTTCTCTACCAAAAGCCACCTCCGTTTTAGACAATTTAGCAGTACGTCCAACCGGCCTCACAACCGCAGACCACGTGTATGGCGTCGTCTGGGCGAGCAGTTGTGAACAGTGTCCCATGGTGGCGGTGGGGTTATGGTATGTGCAGACATAAGCTACGGACAACAAACAAAATAAAATTGTATTGATAGCAATTTGAATGCACAGAGACACTGTGACGAGATCCTGAGGCCCATATTTCTAAAGGTATCTGTGACCAACAGATCTATATCTCTATTCCCAGTCATGTGAAATCCATAGATTAGAACCTCATTTCAATTGACTGATTTCCTTATATGAACTGTAACTCAGTAAAATCAAATGGTTGCGTTTATATTTATGTTCAGTGTATAGTAACGTTAATCAAGTACATTTCAGATGATTGCACCATGATGTAATGGAAACGGCAGCTATAGATGACATCTTCTAAAGATCAACATTTTTATCTGTTTCGACGGGTGGATTTGACGTTTCTCGAACTTGATGGAAAAGTTGTTTTTCGAATAAATGACGATTGCCGAATTTGGAAGCTCCACTTCACATTTAATTCGAAATGCCTACTGCTTGCTCAATCTGTTTTTCAACTATAAAAATTATGTTTCTTTGCAGGACAATTGTCTGTACTTTCAAGAAAGCCTGAATGCTATTCTGGTTGGCTGGATGCAAGTTTCACCATGGTGATATGTTGGCACATGAGAATGATTAAAATATGGCAATTCTTGCATTCTATCCATGCTGGCTTTTGCAGGCTACCTGAGACATAAAACATATAGGTGGGAGGGAATACAGGCTGTGGCCAATTTATTAATGGAAACACTTAATGTTTTATTATAAATGTTTTTTTTTGTATGTGTGACCATTACATATAGCTGTTTCTATCGTCAAAAGAGTTCAATGGAAAAGCACCGCAGCAGGCAATTGTCGCATCTATTTTTCTATTCGAACGTTCTAAAATCATTTGACAAGTTAATGGAAATGTAGCTATAGAAGTGTGATAAAATACAATATACTGGTAGATTTCCAGGGGGCCAAATTGCCGGTGGAAAACTACCTGGGGGGAAGGGGTCTCCAATGTGGTGATGAGGATGAAATGTGACTCATGTTGCCTCTGTGGATGGGCCTGGTCTCCTCTTTGCCGGCTGCTGCTCATCATCATCTTCTCTTGACCTCTTTGTAGTTGAAGCCTAAAGTAACAAGAGCCATAGTTCAATTTTGTTAGCAACACCTCTCTCTCTGTGTGTGGGTGTGTTCTAGCCCTACACGGAATCACTAATCACCAAGACCTTTGTTAAATCAGCTGTGTCGGTGCAGGTCTACAACAAAAATATGAACTGTCTAGCGGTCCCCCCAGGAGAGGGGTGGGAAACACTGCTGCAGTAGAATGACATTGTTTCTCACTACTGTGGTGTCTACGGAGTCTGCTGTGGCATCAGCCGCTGTGGCATCTCCGGAGTCCTTGGGGTACATGATGCATTCAGCAGTCTCCTTCATGGCCTCATCCTGAGACGGAGATTGATGGGACCAGAGATTATTCACTGTTGCCACTTACAACACTGCCTAGCCCCAAATACCTCTCCATCCAGTAAACGTACCCGCCTTGATGGCAGTAGGGCCAGGCAATGAGAGACGGCAATAAAGCTCTTACCATCAGCCAGGGATGGTGTAAAGCCTCCTCAATGGTGAGGCGGGCATTGGGGTCCACTACAAGCAGCCTCTTCACGACATCTTTCGCTAGACATGATTGGATAAGTAAAATAACTATTGGGACAGCATTTAAGGAATTATCAATACGATTGTAGTAAAGTACCCAAAGTTCTTTCCCAACCTGAGACAGGAAGAATCTGTTTTCAAATTTCTATGTGCTCTAACACACATGACAGAGCCAAACAGAATTGACAGTAGTCTCTTACCATCATCCGAGATGCCGTCCCATTTGGATGGAATAAATGTATAAATTCCCTGCGTGATCTGATCCCTGACTGACAAACCAGTTTGTGCATTAGGGTGGAACGGGGGATAGCCTGCCAAGCTGTGAGGGAGACAGGAAGTAAGCTCCAGTTTAATAAATTATGTGAATCTGTGAACAGGAAAACCTTGCGTGCTGTTGAAAAGTAATCTTGGCCCAAGTTATTTGCAAATGAATTGAAATAATTGCATTACAATTCTCTTTAAATGTTGACAGAAACAAGTTACATGGCACTTCCTACTAGTCAGAGCACGCAGCACTGTCGTTTATGTTACCCTGCCATCAGTAGTATGGATCCCTACCACACAAACAGGACGACCCCTAAACTCCAGGCGTCTACGGCCCTGCTGTAGCCCACGGTGACTGCGTCGGTGAACACCTCAGGTGCTAGGTATGTGGGTGTTCCACAAAGGGTCCTCATCAGGGCAGACTCCTCCAGTATCTTGGACTGATTAAAGTCTGTGATCTGTCACATAGAGAGAGAGAGGCCTGTCACTCTTCAACCAAGCTTTCAGTCCCCCGCACCCCCACTTCAGGAAGACAATGAGTTTCCAGGTGGATAACTATCTACCCTCACTTACACTTCATCTACCATGTTCAATTATTGTGGGAAAATTACCCACATGATGACTTGACAAATCTTACCTTGATGACACAAACATCATCCTGAGACGAAAGCAGCACATTTTCAGGTTTGAGGTCTCTGTGGATGATGCCATTGTTGTGAAGATACTAGTGGAAGGAATGTGAAATAAACCAGCATAAGGAAGCAGTGTAAAACTACTCAAGTGACAGTAACTATCTCCAGTATAAAACAAGATAGTTATGGCGTATTTTGACATCACAGCAGAGCCTATTTAATAAAGCCTTCCACTCTTCTAGAAATTGGGAAATGGGAAAAAAAATGGAGAAATACATCAATCCACCCACCTCTACTGCTTTCAACATCTGGTAGAAATAGAGCTTGGCAATTGACTCCTCTATCTGGTTCTTGCTTTTGACCCTATCAAAGAGTTCCCCACCCTCCATGCTGAAACACATACATGCGGTCAGTTGAAACAGAATAAATCGAAGGGGAAAGGAAATACGATGCTTGTGAAAATTGTACTTCTGAGATGGGCTACAGAAAATATTACATGCAATGTAATGATACTGGTTTGCCATTGATAAAAATATATTAAAAAAAGTGCCTGCTTGAATGAAATACTAAACTCACAGCTCTAAAACAATGTAGTATGAGTCATCTGTTTGGAAGAAGTCTTCTGTTTTGATCAGACATGGCTGGAATAGACAGGAGGAAAAAGTTACACAGAAAAAATGCAGGCAAATACTACATACATACTACATACATTGATACATAGTGGTTGAATATGTAAAAAAAAAAAAAGTGTTATGATTGTGGCTTTGTCCAGTAGAAAACACAAGTTGAAAATGACTACTTTTATGGTATTTGACCACCCCCCCCAAAAAAATGACTAGGCTCCTTTCCTTGGCAGTCATTACAGCATAATACATTATAGATGTACACTGAGTGTAAAATCATTATGAAGACCTTCCTAATATTGAGTTGCACCCCCCCCTTTTGCCCTCAGAACAGCATCAATTCGTCAGGGCATGGACTCTACAAGATGTCGTTCCACAGGGATGTTGGCCCATGTTGACTTCAATGCTTCCCACAGTTGTGTCAATTTGGCTGGATGTCCTTTGGGTGCTGGACCATTCTCGATACACACAAGAAACTGTTGACGGTGAAAAAACCCAGCAGCGGTGCAGTTCTTGACACCTACTACCATACCCCGTTCAACAGCACTTAAATATTTTGTCTCGCCCATTTACAGCACACGTACACAATCCACGTCTCAAGGCTTAAAATTAAAAATCCTTCCCTAACCCGTCTCCTCCCCTTCATCGACACTGATTGAAGTGGATTCAACAGGTGACACCAATAAGGGATCAAGGCATTCACCTGGATTTACCTGATCAGTCATGGAAAGAGCAGGTGCTCATAATGTTTGGTACAACTCAGTGTATAAACAGGCTATTAAAAATGACAATGATTACTTACTTACATGGTTTATCCTTTGGAGGATCTGGATCTCTCGTTCCGCATTTCGTGTGGCAGTCTAGAATTGCACAAAGAAGAGTTCCTTTTATTGCAGTAACATTCATCAACTAGGAAACGGGGAAAATGGTGAAAAGACTTACGCCGACAGATGCTGGGAAGTCCTTCTTGTTGATGGTCTTCACAGCCACCTTTTTGCAAGTGGCCCTCTCAAAGGCCAGCTTCACTTCCCCGCACACACCACTGGTACAACAAATCGTTATCAGCCACGTTTACACACATTGATCATACTAGAATATCACTCTGTAATTCAAATCGAAAATCTGGATTTTTGCAGAAAATACACAAGTTGAAATGAATCAAAATGCTCACTTACGCTCCAATCTTTCTGGTAATCAGGTATTTCTCACTGAACTCTTTGGGGAGGTTGGACTGTTCATCCGCCATGAGATCAATGAACACAAACACTAATGAGGGAAGAAACTATCAATCTCATGGATTGTAAATGCAAAAATTCAAACCGGCATCACCAATAAGGGAATGATGCTGTATACTTAATGTCGAGAGAGACAGGGAATAAATATAGTGGAATGCTAAGACTTTTGAGTATCAGTGACCTAAAACAGAAATTACTTGAAAATAAAACTCTGTAACAAGGTTACCTTTATGGCGTTCCTCAGCTAGGGACAGCACCGCATTGTTTGCTAGAGGCAAAGTTTTTCCTTTCCCAAGAATTGTACCGTCAACAAACGTGCCATTGCCACTGTTGTCAAATACATAGACAATGTTCTGCTCCTGCAAGGTAACGATCTGACCGTCATCACTTGAGCAAACAAAACTATTTTACTACTGTTAAACAAAAACATGAAATACATCATTTTGTCAAATGAATAGACCTACTCGGAATATTCTGAAGTGTTTTTTGCTGTACGTAGCAAATCTGGGCGATTTCTTCAGTATGGGGTCATCAAAGCAATAGTTACATTTACTGTCCCGGCCAAACCAAGTGTCGTCCTCAACACAGTCTGAAAAAAAAGTCAAACACCATCACTTCAATAGAGAAGAGAATACACAGATGCTAATGCTGCTAGTTGAGAAATACAAAGAATCTACCACAAACAAAGCAAACTGCACACAGGCGCGCACAGTTCCCACATGGACCGCGTTCAGCAGGACACAACGTTGTTCAATTTAACAGAAACCGTGCTGTTCTGAATGACCAGTTGAAGAACATTTTGATGACTGATTACGGCGGCTCAGAGGGCGATTTTGTACAGTGTGCTGCTGCAGTAGTTTGACATTTCAAATGGTCACACCCATATTGAGCAGATCCCACCCCGCCACACCCAAACGGGATCAAATATACCTCAAAGAATGTTGAGGAATGGTGCGCACCGTGGTGGGAAAACGTTTCGTTCAGTACAAACTGTAGCAAAACGTTCAATAACTAAACGTGCCCCTGTATTCACTGCCTACAGTAGCGACGGAATTGTAACGTGATATGTGACGGCTCCATATCTGGGTTGACAGCTTAGCTAATAGAAAACACTGCTACATTTTTTTTTTTTTTTTTTTTTACTTAGATACATTTTTCTTCTAAATTGAAAACTGAAAGTATCTTAGAAATGTCCGTGTCCAGTTGCAAGTGGTTCTTAAAAAAAGCAGAGAAAATTCAGAAAGATTTTAAAATCCATGTTTTGTATCGAGTGAAAAAGGGCATGTGTGCAGATCTTTGTTTTGGCTGCACTCTGTGACGCACGGTCATCTACTTCTACACGTTCGCCGCATAGAACCGACTAGCGCAAAGATGCTGGGAAACGCTAGATGTGCAGCGGCTAAGCTCCTCGCACAGTACAAAAACATGGATTTTTACAGCTTCCAGAATTTTCCCCTGTTTTTTGTTGTTGGTAAAACCACCTGTAACTAGACACAAACATTTATAAGATACACCTTTCTTCTGAATCAAAACGAAGAAAGTATTTCCAAGACCAGGTTAGTTGAAAAATGTGTAGCAGCATTTTCCAGAAGCTAAGCCATAACGCCAGATAGATATGGAGCCATCACATATCGTGTTACAATTCCATAGCTAATCCTGAAGGTAAGACCGGCACAATCACTGTATAACCGACGGTTATGGACGAAGACCTTAATGAAAATGAAAGAACAGTCATAATGGCTCAAAATAAAAAAAATGCCAGCCGAACATTTGTGCAGTTGAGTCCGTTTCTGCTGTAACATGGACTCTACAACGTGATCAAACCTAGTTGCCCCTTGCTGAAACCATAGAATTAGGAATTAGAATGGATCTCTATGGCTGAAACAGCAAGGTGTCGTAACAAACGGTCTTCGGTTTCCTTGGGCTACGCCATCATCCCTACTGCTGCAGTAGCACATACAGTCAGGAGCAGAGCAGAGGCGAAAATGTGCGTCTATTCTTTTGGCTATTCAAACGATTAAAACGGTGACCCCGATCATTTGGCTGACCCAATATCTGTCATCCAAAAATTCCATGACTGTCACAGAATACCTTCAGTTTGGGCTATCTACCCAGAAAACCAGGGCATGTCTTGTGGTTGCACTCACCGTGGGCTCTGAAGCCTCTCTGCATAGGCAGCAGGCGACCCCATGGCTGTGGCTCAGGCTCTTCTGGTATGGAGCCAAGGTCCCTAACAGGGATGGTGTCCACTGAGCTGACAGTGCCTGACCCAGAGGAGGAGCTGGAGCCACTCTGGGACTGAGTCTGAGGCTGCGACTGTGTCTGGCTGCCAGCATCTGGCTTCTCCTGGGACATGGTCAATATTTCTCCTCAGTCTGAGTCTATTAAAGTAAATAATAACACATCATTCAGGTTATCATGACATCTTTCAATTTTCCACATCCGTAAACTAAGCAAAGTCCTCATGTATAACTTGCATCTGAGAATCCTAGCCCCCCCCGTGCATTATGAATATGATTGAAAGATTGGTTGGTTGGTTGATTGATTGGTTGATTGATTTGAATGATCTGCCCATGTATTCATCATGCGGCAGGGTAGCCTAGTGGGTAGAGCGTTGGACTAGTAACCGGAAGGTTGCCAGTTCAAATCCCCGAGCTGACAAGGTACAAATCTGTCGTTCTGCCCCTGAACAGGCAGTTAACCCACTGTTCCTAGGCCGTCATTGAAAATAAGAATTTGTTCTTAACTGACTTGCCTAGTTAAATAAAGGTCAAATAAAATTTCAAAAATGCACTGAGTCTGGAAAATCCATAATCGTGGCAACTCTTGTAGCTAGCCAGAATATTCTAACCCTATGCCACTGTCCTCCAAATTGTACCTTTATCCAAACTGCTACGTCGAGAATATTTTTTTACTAGGCAAGTAAGTCATTTTTATTTTTTTTTACCTTTATTTAAACTAGGCAAGTAAGTTAAAAGCAAATTCTTATTTTCAATGACGGCCTAGGAATAGTGGGTTAACTGCCTTGTTCAGAGGCAGAACTACTGATTTTTTACCTTGTCAGCTCGGGGATTTGATCTTGCAACCTTTCGGTTGAGCGTTGGACTAGTAACCGAAAGGTTGCAAGATCAAATCCCCGAGCTGACAAGGTAAAAAAAATAAAAAAAATCTTCACTCTAGGCTACCTGCCGCCCCAGATAGATACTTCTAGTTTTTACGGAAAAGAGTGTCCTTTTCGTCCTCATGCCAGCTAGTAGCCACCACAACCATCTTGGAATGGCAGTTTCAGCCAGTCAGCTCCTTTGTTGTTCAAGGTGACATGCCATTCCATAATGGCTGCTGTGGCTACTGTTAGCTAGCTTGAAGATGATAAAGGTCCGTTTTTCAGAAAAACTAGCAGTATTTCAATCTTCTCTAAGTATCAGTTTGGATAAAGGTCCAATTGGGAGTACATTGGCATATCCAACCCCTGCATTGAAATACATTTCCGAAAATATCTCGCACCAGCTCTGTAATGTCTTACTCATAACCATGATGGCGTTCCGACCCCAGTAGTGCAGCTAAGTGTAAACAAGCATAAAGGAAGGGTCAGAATCTTCTGGCTACCTAGCTAGCTGTGTGTAATTCATTCAACATGCTCCATCTATTTACAAATACGTCTATCGTTTCTTGCCAGCAGTGTTATTGACTAACCTGTCATGCGAGTTAACTGTATTTTTATCCTCACCAAGCCCTAATAAAGCAAATCAAAATCAGTTTCACAAGTGTCCTAATCATTTCCGTTGTAGTTAGCTAGCTAGTCTAGCTAGCACGACGGCGAAATTAAGTGGTTGTTTACTAACCGAATAAAGGTGACGACTCGCCGACTATGACGTGTGCAACTGATCAGGGCAATATTTTAAACATGTATGAGAATGACAATTTAATCAAATACATTTTTACACTTACCGGGATTTCGAATTAATCGCGGCACGTGTAAAATTTGCCGGGAAATCGGATCGACTCCTGGGAAATGTTGTTTATTTTCCCTAAAACGTCATCTGAATCGTAGCCAGTGAGAAGTTTAGGATTGTCCACGTGATTTTCAGCAGCTAGCAAACCTTTGGCGCATCGACGCACACAGCTGACGAACAACAACCACGTCTAAAATATGTCATTTTCATCAATTATCTTTCGTATGACAAGTAATTTCGTCTACATCCAGTAATTTGCTAGTACATTATTTCATTGTTTTCAGCAAGCTAGCTTGGTAACGTAAACTGTCCGTGTTAGCTAGCTAACAACGCGTTAGCCGCTGAAGTTAGCTGACAACCGCTCATACCATCACCGATTGACTGGTTCACCGTCAACATGGCAAAGCATAAAACCTCTGAAAAAAACAATATAATCGAAGTTGGTAAGTTGTTACTTCCACAGCAAATCCATCTGTCCAATATTCAGTTGTAGGTTATAGACTAGCTATATCTAGCTGATCAAGTATTCAAATTACATGATGCATGCAACCATAGATATAGGCTACTTGATATTCACATCATTGGATGCAATAACACACATCTCATCTACCTGAGACAGGGGCACATCTGTTCAGCACCATCGAAGAGTGATCAGCAAGTGATGGTGCAATGGTTCATTAATTTGTGTTACAAGTGTCTAGTGCTGGGTTTGGCATGGTTGGTACCAGGATCAGAGTTATTTCTGCTGGCATGGTGTTGGAGAGCCATTAGGGAGGCACTCTTACCTCTGGTCTAAGAACTCCGTGATACCTCTGGTCTAAGAACTCCATGACCCAGGCACCCTGCCCTGGCACAGTGCTGCCCTTTAGTGAGACAATCTGGATTTACAAATTCCATGGCACTTGTTGCTGGAGTAGGACGGGGTATTGGCCCCTACACATCCACAACAAAATCCAACTTTTGTATTTCTCCAATAATGGCAGCCAGACAGTTTGAAAATAACTATCATCCAAATATTTACTGACATGTCTTATTTCATAGATGAAGTCAGAGAAGATGGAGAGGAGATGAATCCTTTCTCCTTCAAAGAGTTCATCCGCAGTAAAAACCAGTACCCAGATATGAAAGGGGATCCAGATGAGAAGAATTATTCAATGCGAAAGGTGCTGAACATTTAAAATGAACCAGTCTTACATTAAACCCCAGAGATTAACTGTTACAAAGCCTATGCATGGAATGAGTTGTTATGTCCTTGGAAAAAGTCACAGCATGATATACAAGGCCTGGTCAGACTGTTAAGAATATTACTTTTGGTGGAATTTTGGTGTGAATGTAACTTACCTTACTGCTGCTTCATGTGTTGTAGAAGGCATATGGGAGCACATTCCTGGCAGAGGGGGAATATACTGCCCCGAAGAGCTTCGATCAAGACTTCCAGGGTCAGTTTTACATGGACCACACACCGTTTCCTCAATTTCTGGAAAATGACACTAAGGAGGAGTGGGCTGGGAGTTACCAGCCATCAGCCATTGAGGAGGCACATGAGTTTGGACTGTGTGGCACTGCAGCAGCAGACAGCAGCACGTACTCTGGTCAGTCCTCCCTGTGCACAGAGGAAGAAGAGGAGACTTCATCCTCCCTATGGCAGGTGGATGAAGAATTCTCACCAGAGGCCCACCAGTCCAGACGGGCCCCAGTGAATTATGAGGGAGATGACGAGACATCAATGGCAGAGCTCACCTACAAGACCAAGAAGAGTAGTACCGAGAATGGCAATAGGGATCAACAAAAGGTCATTTTCCTCTCTCAAGGCATTGCTTACAGATGCACACGTGTGATTGGATATCACGTGGGATTAGACACAAGTCCTTTATTTTGATTATTTCTGTTTCTCTTTTTAAGCTGAGGGAGGAAAATGCGCAGCTCAGGAAGCACATTAAAGATCTTGTGAAAAAGTCTGAGTATGATGATCGAAGGTAGGTGGATAGAATTGCCAGTTGATATGGTCTGCAGAGTACAGACCTATCTGGTGCATGAGAAGTGTTTAAGGGACGGTGTTAAAGCCTATATTATGTTATGGCATGGGAGTAATGCTTTGAATATTACTCTTTAGATGTACATTTAAGGTGTCAACTGTACACATACAGTCTAAAGTTTGGATACACCTACTCATTCCAGGGATTTTCTTTATTTGTACTATTTTCTACATTGTAGAATAATAGTGGAGACATCAAAACTATGAAATAACACATGGAAACATGTCAAACAAATCAACATATATTTTATATTTGCGTTTCTTCAAAGTAGCTACCCTTTGCTTTTACGCTCTTGGCATTCTCTCAACCAGCTTCATGAGGTAGTCACCTGGAATGCATTTCAATGAACAGGTTTGCCTTGTTAATTTGTTGAATTTCTTTCCTTAGTGCATTTGAACCAATCAGTTGTGTTGTGACAAGGTAGTGGTGGTATACAGAAGATAGCCCTATTTGGTAAAAGATCAAGTCCATATTATGGCAAGCACAGCCCAAATAAGCAAAGAGAAACGACGGTCCATCATTACTTTAAGACATGAAGGTCAGTTGATATGGAAAATTTCAATAACTGTGAGTGCAGTCACAAATAAGTGCAGTCACAAAAACCATCAAGCGCTATGATGAAACTGGCTCTCATGAGGACCACCACAGGAAAGGAAGACCCAGAGTTACCTCTGCTGCAGAGGATAAGTTCATTATAGTTACCTGCCTCAGAAATCGGAGCCCAAATAAAAGCTTCAGATACATCTCAACATCACCTCTTCAGAGGAGACTGCGTGAATCAGGCCTTCATGGTCAAATTGCTGCAAAGAAACGACTACTAAAGGACACCAATAAGAAGAAAATACGTGCTTGGGCCAAGAGACACGAGCTATGGACATTAGAAATCTGTCCTTTGGTCTGATGAGTCCAAATTTGAGATTTTTGGTTCCAACAGTCGTGTCTTTGTGAGACGCAGAGTAGTTGAACGGATGATCTCTGCATGTGTGGTTCCCACCATGAAGCCTGGAGTAGGAGGTGTGGGGGTGCTTTGCTGGTGACACCATCCAATCTGGTTTTGGCTTAGTGGGACTATCATTTGTTTTTCAACAGGACAATGACCCACACTTCCAGGCTGTGTAAGGGCTATTTGATCAAGAAGGAGAGTGATGAGTGCTGCATCTGATGACCTGGCCTGGCCTCCACCATTACCTGACCCCCACCCAATTGAGATGGTTTGGGATGAGTTGGACTGCAGAGTGAAGGAAAAGCAGCCAACAAGTGCTCAGCATATGTGGGAACTCCTTCAAGACAGTTGGAAAATCATTCCAGGTGAAGCTGGTTGAGAGAATGCCAAGCGTGTGCAAAGTTGTCATCAAGGCAAGGGGTGGCTACTTTAAAGAATCTAAAATATAAACTATATTTTGATTTGTTTAACACTTTTTTGGGGGGGGGTTACTACATGATTCCATATGTGTTATTTAATCGTTTTGATGTCTTCACTTTTATTCTACAATGTAGAAAATAGTATAAAAAAAAAAGAAAAGAAGAATAACCCTTGAGTGAGTAGGTGTGTCCAAACCTTTGACTGGTACCGTATGTTAATGCTGTTTAAAGAGTGTTTAACCTATGCTCATCGTCATGTCTCTCTGACTGCCCCATAGAATTCGCCACGTCACAGATGAGTTGCACAAGAGAAGAGTGCAGGAGGAGAGGGAGGCTCAGGCTTTAGAGACCATGGTCCACTCCGTCGAGCAGAACCTGCAGTTAATGACCGTGCGCACCTGTCCCTTTCTCCTAGTTCATCCGTTCGACAAAGATGAATAAATTATTTTTTGTTCACTGATAATCTGAAATATGTCTCAATAGGATTACAAGCAAATTGTCATGATTGGTTACTAAACAGAAGTGTGTTGAGATATGAAGTCTTAATTCATTATTTTGACCTTTTTCTTCTTGACAGAAACGAGCAGTTAAGGCTGAAAACATTGTATCAAAACTCAAACAGGAGCTGCATCAATTACAGGTTTGACCTTTACTGGTGTTGCTGGCGTTACTGGGATGGTGAGCTTCAGTGACATATGATTGCATAATGTGACCCTCGTTATATTGCAGGGCCAAGTAGAGGGGTACCGGTATGAGAATGAGAGACTTCGAGCCGGAGAGACAGCTGCCTTAAATACAATGAAACATAATGCGCAAGTGGCCTCAGAGTACCTCAACAAAGCAGCACTCAATGCAGAGACTTCCATCAAGTGAGTCCTCTCTCCCATAGTGTCATCTACATACAGGTGGGATAAAAACAGTCCCTCATATTGATTGTGTGGGTATTGGGTAATGTGCAATTTCATAGGGTTTTCTACATAACCCCTAATTAAACATTGTGGTATTTGCTCCAAGTTCAGGCTATCCGTTTGATTCTGTCCACAGGCAATTACTTACAAGTGCAGAGAGTCTTTGTCTAGTATCGCAACTGCTGCAGTCCATCGACAACCTATCTGAGATTCATAATGAAGGCTGATGGCGTTTAAAGGACACTAGAGATTTCAGATCTAGTACCATCCAGCAACAAGGACCTGGAAAGCAATTATGGTGTGTCACACAACACTCAAACGAGAATTTTAAGTTGTGGTGGGGGCACTGATTTGTGACCCCCCCCCCAAAAAATAGTGCACATCTTTTTTTTTTACTTGTACATCATAAAATGTTTAGTTTTAAATCACTTTAACAGGTGATTTGAAAACAATATATACTAACAGATGTATTTACCACTGAGTCAAATATGACTCAAATATTGTGATTAATAAACATGTGACTAGATATCCTTCAAAGTTGGTCATTTTTATTTTGTGAGCATTTTACACTGCATTTGTTCCACAAACTTTGCTTGAACATAGCCATTCTATGCGAGCAGAGATCGTTTGTAGCTAGCTCAATTACTGGCCAAGTTTTCCGACCTCTGATCCCCTTTTAATGTATTTGTATTTCATCCACTTTTTCCTGAGACTGTCAGAAAGTCTGGTTAGTAATGAGCGTATTTGCGATGAGTGACTTTGATACAGAAACCCTACGAGGTCCGGATCCTGCTGGTTAGAGTTGAATACTGCTGCTCTAAACCATATCTGGTATCATGTATTATTTTAACCACTGGAGGGAGGCAGAGAGCAAAACAAGAAACGGTCATACATCTCAATCCTCGATCTTAGCTCGTAGCTCTGTGCCCCCCACCCCCAACACATATACAGAGGAGGCTGGTGGGAGGAGCTATAGGAAGACAGGCTCACTGTAATGGCTGGAATGGAATGGTATCAAATCTCCACCCACCAGCCTCCTCTGCTCTGATGTATTACAGTAACATGACAAGGAAACGTTTGGCTTTGTACTTTCCATCATAATCTAATACAGTGGTTCCCAAACTTTTTATAGTCCTGTACCCCTTCAAACATACAACCTCCAGCTGCGTACCTACCCCCTCGAGCACCAGGGTCAGCGCACTCTCAAATGTTGTTTTTTTGCCATCATTGTAATTCTGCCACACACACCATACGATATATTTATTAAACATAAGAATTAGTGTTAGTTTTTGTGTCACCCTGGCTTGTGGGAAGCACTTATAGGACCAGCGCACAAATAATATAATAATAATAAATGTAGCTCTTTATTTAGCCATCTTACATATAATAATCTTACATAATCAAAAATTGTGAATAACTCACCACAGGTTAATGAGAAGGGTGTGTTTGAAAGGATGCACATAAACTCTGCAATGTTGGGTTGTATTGGAGAGAGTCTCAGTCTTAAATAATTTTCCACACACAGGCCGAGAATCCACTCTCACATAGGTATGTGGTTGCAAAGGGCATCAGTGTCTTAACAGTGCGATTTGCCAAGGCATGATACTCGTGAGTACAGTCCTATCAAGAAATCTGGCAGTGGATTCTGATTAAATTAAATTTTCACAGAACTGCTTGTTGCAATTTCGATGAGGCTGTCGTGTTCAGATATCAGTAAGTGGACTGGAGGCAGGGCTTGAAAGGGATAACGAATCCAGTTGTTTGTGTTGTTCTTTTTCTGGAAAAGTACCTGCGTAATTGCACATCCAGCTCACTCAGGTGCTTCACTATATCACATTTGACATTGTCTGTAAGCTTGAGTTCATTTGCACACAAAAAATCATAAAATGATGGAAAGACCTGTGTGTTGTCCTTAATGCAGACAGAAAAGAGCTCCAACTTAATCAAAGCCTTAATTTTGTCGCGCACATTGAATGTAGTTGTGCAGAGTCCCTGTAATTCATATTATTCAGGTGAGAAAAAACATCACCCAGACAGGCCAGTGGTGTGAGAAACCTGTCATCAAGTGAAAATGATGGTCAGTAAAGAACTTTAAGCTCGTCTCTCAATTTAAAAAAACATGTCAATACTTTGCCCCTTGATAACAAGTGCACTTCTGTATGTTGTAAAAGCGTTCATGGTCACTGCCCATATCATTGCATAATGCAGAAAATACAGGAGAGTTCAGGGGCCTTGCTTTAACAAAGTTAATCATTTGTAATGTAGTGTCCAAAACGTATCTCAAGCTGTCAGCCTTTCCCTTGGCAGCAAGAGCCTCTCGGTGGATGCTGCAGCAGTGTACCCAAGTGGTGTCGGGAGCAACTGCTTGTATGCGGGTTACCACTCCACTATGTCTCCCTGCATTGGCGTTTGTGCCATCAGTAAAAATACCAACACATCTTGACCACCAAAGTCATTTGATGTCACAAAGCTGTCCAGTACTTAAAAAATATCCTCTCATGTTGTCCTGGTTTCCAGTGGTTTTACAGAAGAGGATGTCTTCCTTAATTGACCCCCCTTAAACGTAACGGACATATACCAGGAGCTGTGCCAAGCCCGCCACATCTGTTGACTCATCCAGCTGTAACGCATAGAATTCACGGCTCGTATGCGAAGCAGTAATTGTTTCAAAACATCTCCTGCCATGTCATTGATGTGTCATGAAACAGTGTTGTTTGATGAAGGCATTGTCTGTATAGTTTTTTTGGGCCTTTCCCCTCAGCATTGTCCCAGCCATATCCCCGCGGCAGCAGGAAGAATTAAGACCTCTACAATAGTATGGGGCTTGCCTGTCCTAGACACTCGGTAGCTCACCAAATAAGACGCTTCTAGCCCCTTCTTATATATCTGTTGTATCTGTTGCTTTTATACATGGTATCTGTTGCTTTTATACATGTCTTTTATACATGGTATCTGTTGCTTTTATACATGTCTTACTACTTGAAAGTCGTCTTTATTCACGCTCAAAATACTGGCTTATATTTCAAATTGTCTGCGCAAGAGTTAAGGTTTCCCTCGAGAGCAACCTGTATTTGACATTGAGGTGTTATTTCGCTGAACAATAGATGGTTTAATTTTATTTTTGGCAGTAAAGCCAGGCTAATCAGGCGAGAGAAAAAAACTCACCCAAATGTATAGACCCGTTGGAAAATATAAACGGACTGTTTGAAAATGTGAAGAATATTGTTTTTTACAATAAAAAAATCACATTTGAATTTGGCGTACCCCCGACGGCATTGTATTTGGCGTACCCCCCATCACTACCCGATCTAATGCATCCAACCACAGGAAGTTCTAGGTTCTGTGAGTGGAATAATTGTTTACATTTTTTAAATATTATTATTATTGTTTTTTTTATGTTGAATTCATGGATTTTACATTGGAGGGTTTCAGGAGTGATTTCTTCCCATTTCCACCCCTGAATACAACTATACCAATTTGGTTAGCTTATGACTGAACTGTGCATTGATATCTTGGTAGGTTAGTCTTGCTATGGAATCGCCTATAACCCATGTTACCCAGTAAGTTAGCCTACCCACGTTACCATTTATTGTATATTCGTAAAAAGTAGCCCTAGAATAAGAACTTACAGATTTTGTAGGACGGCACATGTCCTTGTTTTGCCCACATTTGACTTAAAGCTACAATGCTTATTTCAGCCAAAGGTCACGGGAGCCCCAGCACACTTTTTTGTTTGTTGCTGTAACAGGAATTGGACTGCGCTTGAGAGGGCCGCTGTCCTCTGCACTGTGGTGCTGAAAGTCAGATCGTGAGATTCTGGTAGAATGGTGCTGATTCTCTGATTGTGGCTAATATTTGTTGCATCTAACTTTTAAGCATAGTCCTGTGACAAAGTCACCACAAAGGTCTTCAAAATAGTGCATGAACATGGATGAAGACAGAATGTACAAAATGGTGAGTGAGGAATAGCAGAAGTCTTAAAAAAAAAATCAATGACCAAGTTTAACTTTTAAGAATAGGTTGACTTGCGAGTGATGAAGGAAATATTGTCACATAGGCCTAACTGTGTAGAACCAGTTATTGGGCCTATGCCTACAACAGGCTGAGTTGTTACAACATTATTAGGCTAATTTAATGGGACATGGTTGCATGCATGCAAGTTCCTGTCAAGGGCCACTATTGTCCACTATGACAATGTCCACTATGACATCAATCATTATGATGTCACGGTCAACATGGGTTTATCCTTAGGCTACTTTGGTTTCTGCCGTTCAGACCCTCTGCTGTGTCCACGGTATGTACAGCACACATGTTTAGCTGGACTAGCACTAGCACACATGTTTAGCTGGACTAGCACTAGCACACATGTTTAGCTGGACTAGCACTAGCACACATCTGCACTTGTTGATTTTGTTTTATAAACGTGATTTAATGTCAGACGAAAAAGAAGGTAGGTCTATTTTGGCAGCTTGGAGTTTGTGTTTTCAACAAAAATGGTCTACAAACATTGTAAAAAAAAAAAGCTTCATTTTGTATAGGCTATGATGATTGTAACAACACTTGATTATAACAGGACTTGGAAGATAGTCACCAGGAGAAACAGATGGAGAAGAAAGGTAAAGTAAAAAGAGCCAGTTGCTCAGCTAAAAGAAGAGAAGAAGGAGAAGTCTGGGAAGGTAAGATTGGTTTTCTGGTCATTTGGGTTATTTGCTAGGTTTTAATCTATCTGTCTATGGATTTGCTAAATAATGGGCTGCTTTGACTTGATGTTACTCTGTTTAGTATGATTAGTGTGCCATGTCTTATGCAGATTCAGTATTTCAATCAAAACCACTTAAAAGTCACACAATCAATTCAAAGGAAGATTCATTTGATAAAAGGGCAGGTGGTTTTCATTAATGCAATTAATACCCTAGTTTAGCCAATGACAAAAATGTCAACTTGATTTGGTCTAGTAGTAGTGAGAATATTGAGATCATGGTTAACTTTGTATAGGTATTTGGATTAGACCTCAGTCATTTTGCTTGTTGACCTTTAGGTCCCCATGTGGTATTCTGTTCATCCAGAGCTCAGTCTTCGGATCAATACCAAAACAGAGTGACAGTAATTTAACTCTTAGAGGAGGAATTACGCATGAGTCAAAATCTTTCAGTACTATGCATTCTATATACAACAACCTGGCTCATCACGACAAAACAACAGAACATGTTTACTTTTGTTTTCTTTATCAGGCAGTGGAAGGTGATTGAAGAGGGCATGAGAGGTCGGGTAAGTTTATCTGTGATAATTTCATAGAAAGTTGGACAAAGTTTATCATGTTGATTACTAAGCACTTGACACCACAATCTCTCAAAAATAAATATTTTTTTGTATTGAAACAGATGACACCTGTTGTGATAGCGAACATGGTTTCCCATATGGTGATTGAGATCCTCATTACCTTGCACACATATTAAAGCTTGACGCCGCTAAGCAAGCGGCATCAATGGCTATCTTTTTGGATCAGAGTGCTGCACCATTACAAGCATTCAGGAACGTGTGGTGAGGTTTAATGAAGAAGGTCTACCAAAGAGGCTTGGCAATGAAAAGTCTCTGTGCTGCCAATGGGTCAAGACTCCCTACCCCTCCACCACTCACTTTAAGCAGTCACGCATGGTGAAGTTTAATGACAAAGATCTACCCACACGGCCTCGTAGTGGAAAGTTTCTGTGCAGTCAAGGAATCAAGACTCCCTACTCCTCATCCACTGAATTTGAACAGAGCTTGGTGTTGATCCGCGAACACAGTTACCACAGCAAATAATTGAGGAAGAGCAGCAGCGGCAGACGTTATTTTAGCTCCCGCACACCCACCCTACATTCTTCTTCTAGAAGGTACTGTATGTTCTCTAACCACACCTCGACTGTGTGCCTGACCCAAATGGGCGGCAGGTAACCTAATGGTTAGAGCGTTGGGCCAGTAATCGAAAGGTAAAAATCTGTCGTTCTGCCCCTGAGCAAAGCAGTTAACCCACTGTTCCCCGGGCGCTTAAAGCAGCCCCCTGCACCTCTCTGATTCAGAGGGGTGGGGTTAAATGCAGAAGACACATTTCAGTTGAAGGCATTCAGTTGTACAACTGACTAGGTATCCTCCTTTCCCCAGTACTCCATTCAGGTTAACTTGTTCACACATTACACAGCATTTGACAGTTAGGGTTACAAAGCGAAGAAACTAAAATGTTTATTGTAAAGAATGCAGACACCACATACACTGAGTATACCAAACATTAGGAACACCTTCCTAATATTGAGTTGCACCTCCCCTTTTGCCTTCAGCACAGCCTCAAATAATCGGGGCATGGACTCTACAAGGTATCAAAAGCATTCTACAGGGATGCTGGCCCATGTTGACTCCAACGCTTTCCACAGTTGTGTCAAGTTGACTGGATGTCCTTTGGGTGGTGGACCATTCTTGATAAACACGGGAAACTGTTGAGTGTGAAAAACCCAGCAGCGTTGCAGTTGTTGACACAAACCGGTGCGTCTGGCACCTACTACCATACCCCGTTCAAAGGCACTTAAATATTTTGTCTTGCCCTTTTACCCTCTGAATGGCACACAATCCATGTCTCAATTGTCTCAAGACTTAAAAATCCTTCTTTAACCTGTCTCTTCCTCTACACTGACTGAAGGGGACTTAACACATGACATCAATAAGGGATCATAGCTTTCACCTGGTCACTCAATGTCATGGAAAGAACAGGTGTTTTTAATGTTTTGTACACTCAGTGCATAAACACGTAAGAGAACAAACTATTACATATTGGTTAGATAATGAAGTATTGGTTAATTCAAAGTAACAATTGTTAGAGATCAATATGTAAACATCAGACAAGACTGATCAAGTTCCCAGACCTCGTTGCAGAGGGTACATGGAGGAGAGGCTCCCCTGGCAAATCCTTTGAATGCCCTCTTTGGGATCACCGAGGACACAATTCTTCAGGCACTGGGTGATCAATTCAGCTCTTCTGGCTCACCTGGACTGTCCAGATCTGTGGATAGAGATGTCGTGGGTCAGGTTAACTTTGACATCTCACTGATCATCTCCTGTTCCAGCTCAGGTAAATCAAGCAATGTGTGTTGTGACACTGGGAGGCGAAATGCCATACAAGCCACGGAAAAGATGGCGTCTGTTGTCTCTGCGGCAGTTTGAAGTCACTGGCCAGACTGCACCTCAAACAAAGACCACTGCATCTAAAGAGGATAGGGACATTGAGGCCTGCCTTGCACCATTGCCAGGGGAAGTCATTGCTGCCATTTTGGACTCAGGGGAATGCCAGGGAAGAGAGCAAGGAACAATGGATGGGTTTCATGATTCGCACACAAATGTATTTTAGCATCAAGGGATTGTGTTGGTGGTCTTAATCTGGTAGACTCTGCATCAGAGAAAAACATATTTGAAAAGAGACAGTATCCTCTGGCACAAGGATTGGATCTCTTTTATATAAGGGCACAAGATGCAGACACAGGAGGCAGATGGTTAGAGTCCAAGATGTTTATTAACAATCCAAAAGAGGTAGGCAAGAGAATGGTCGTGGACAGGCAAAAGGTCAAAACCAGTTCAGAGTTACAGAATGGCAGGCAGGCTCGAGGTCAGGGCAGGCAGAATGGTCAGGCAGGTGGGAATGCAGTCCAGAAAAACAGGCAAACGTCAAAACCGGGAGGACTAGTAAAAGCGAATAGAAACACAGGAGCACGGGGGAAAAACACGCTGGTTGACTTGAACATACACAACAAACTGGCACAGAGAAACAGGAAACACAGCGATATATACACTGGGGAAAATAAGTGACACCTGGAGGGGGTGGAGACAATCTCAAGGACAGGTGAAACAGATCAGAACGTGACACTGTAATGTCAACCATTAAGAAACTCTAGTGTTGACCTGAAGTCAGAAGCCAGTGAAGCAATTATCGAGGTGCTCATTAGGTCTAGCAGATGTCTACCTGCACAAATTTCTGCGTGCACACCTGAGCCTCCTATAAGTAATCTGGCCAGTCAAACAAATCTGCCAGCTATGCCAGAGGAACATTTAACTATTACAGTTAATGTGGGTTCTGAAGCCTCTGACATTATGGATTCCTTTGTGAGCCATATGAAGTGTATCGCACAATCAGTTTTTACAAAAGTGAACTCTCTACCCTTAGGCTTGCTAAAAGGTCACAGAATATGTTGAGGGAATTTACTCTCAACTTTTGGCCACCACAAGCAGAGATCTTCATGATTTTCCATCCAGAGCATCAAGCCGCTGTAGCTCAAGTTTCACTACCTCTCAAGTGACTGTTCTTGATGGTAGTAGCTCTCTAGTGTCTGGCAATTTCTCGCAGATTTACAATAATACCGTGATCTGTTCACAAGGGCGATCTGTCACTGACAGAAAACGTATCTGGGACCTCTAGTCCCACAATGGAGGCCGAACACCATGGAAAAGTGACTTTCCCAGCTAAAGTTCTTACAGTTAAAATGGCTGACGACATCCTTGACAGAGGCATTTGTCATAGCCACTGGGTCTGAGGAGCAGGCCTGGAGTGATTCCACGTCTCCACAGGCAGTGAAACAAGGCAAAGGGAGGTTCAGATTTCTATCAAAGATCACCACTTTCAGAATCAACCTCAAGGTACACCAGAAATGTTTCTGGTTTAAGTTTCATTATTAAGTATTGTTGAAGGTAGGCCTATTTGTTATCTTGCGCCACACTAGGAATTGTATCAAACGTTGTACTAGTTTTCAATGAACAACCCTTTGAATTGTTGTTGAAAAAGTTATGGTGTTTTAAGAATTCCATTTGTGATTATTTACATTGTTTTTCTTTCTGAAACAATTAGTGCTTCAAGTGGAGCAACATAAAGGGAGGTCCAGCCATGAAAAGGAAACACAGGACCACATTATGGTTCCCTGTGAGGAGCATTGCACACATAAAAGTCTAGCCGCTAATCAATAATGTTGTCACTTTTATATATTTTCCAGTGCCTCAACATTAGCAACGTGTTCATGTGAGAAAAATGTTTGATGAACACAAAACATAAAAACATTCAATCTTTGTAGGCCTACAGAAGTACCTGATAATTTTATGTATCTAGCAGGCCAAATAGTGCCAAAAGCTGTCAAGGCTCCACTTGAGGAGAGTATTCCGTCCACCTCACAACCCGAGAAAAATAAACAAAAACTCCATCTTTGTCAGGATGTTCTCGGCCATCACAGCAAAGGCCTTCGCAAAACATTAGAAAGTTAATCCAACGTCATACAACAATACACAAGATCTGTGTATCGACACAATCTTGTCTCGGAGCAGTACATGCAATTCCTTCGACCTCATGGCTTGGTTTTTGCTCTGAAATGCACTCAAATGTGGGACCTTATATTGACAGGTGTTTGCCTTTCCAAAACATTTACCACAGGTGGACTCCAATCAAGTTGTAGAAACATCTCAAGGATGATCAATGGAAACAGGGTGCACATGAGCTCAATTTTGAGTCTAATAGCAAAGGGTCTGAATACTTATGTAAATAAGGTATATATATCTATATATGTTGGTTTTTTTAGGTGCAAAAATGTCTTAACCGGTTTTTGTTTTGTCATTATAGGGTATTGTGTGGAGAATGTTGAGTTAATTGAATTGTTATAGCGATGTTTTAATTTAATCAATTTTAGAATAAGGCTGTAACGTAACAAAATGTGGAACAAGTCAAGGGGGTCTGAATACTTTCCGAAGGCACTGCACCACGACTAAGGGCTATTCCTTGTACGACGCAACGCGGAGTACCTGGACACAGCCCTTAGCCGTGGTATGTTGGCCATATATCACAAACCCCCGAGGTGCATTATTGCTATTATAAACTGGTTAGCAACGTAATTAGAGCAGTTAAACTAAATGTTTACCTGTGGTATACGATCTGATATACCACGGCTGTCAGCCAATCAGCATTCAGGCCTCGAACCCCCCAGTTGACAATAAAAGTTAGCACAATGATAAGCATAGCGCATAAGGGAAGTACCAAAACACTTCTTTCTATATAGGGGAGGCGCATGTAAGCAGATGAGGAATTTGGCTAGAATGGAAGAAATGGTATAGTAAAAACTGCAAAAGAGTGAATGTAAACCAGGAAAAAAACACACTACCCTCCCCCTGTGCCCAATAAGGTTGAACTGCTCCAGGAATTTGTCACAATCGTGTGGTGGCTTTGATAAGCTTGTGCTGCAACAGAGAGGAAGAGAGAGGCTGTCTCCCTCTAGCATGTGGCGTTTTTTCAGCGTTTCGCCGACGCATTCGTTTTTTATTTTTTATTTTATTGAATATCCAAAACATACAATATACTTGCAGTGAAGCCGCTCAACAACTACACCACACCAGTCATCCAATAGACTCCCATTCAGAGCGACACACAGAAACATCTACGGTCAATGCCTTGCTCAAGGGAACGTCGACAGATCTCCCACAAGGCAGAACACTCCCAAGATTTTTGTATGGAGGCCAACGAGAGTCGAATTGGTCAACAAAGTAATGAATGGCTTATTTGCTACATGAGGTTTATTTGCAGTAGTATAAGTTTTATAATGCTTACGTTATGACTTTACTGACATAAGTAGGACACGTGATATCCCGGCAACTTTGAGGAAAAAACATTTATATTCGAGTTGTCTATGTGTATTCATGGTTGAGGCTAGTAGCATACTAGCATCTCTCCCATTGAATACATGCGTCAACAACCTTTATCGAATAATCAAGAACTGAGATGTAAAGGATAGGCGGGAGCTGGACAGCCCACCGTGCCTCTGTGGACAACGACTCCCATTGTTATAGCGAAGAGACATGTGATCTTGTCAGTATATCGAAAATCTTTGTCTTCAACAACGGAGCGACTCTGCACAAGGCTGTGACGTTTACTGTGATACCCGCGTTGCATTGTGGGTATTTGAATATTGCAACGTACCATTTGATTATTTTAATCAAGTAATAGTATTTGAGTAGGAATATTCGGTGAATATGTGTCTAAATTGTTTATGCATGATAAACAATAATATCATTTTAAAAACAACATAAACGTTGATTCTTTCACAGTTGCATTCTGGGAAATATGTTAATATTCCAGCAGTGTCGTTTGTAGCACGTAGAGATCTTAAATGAAATAGGATGTCAGACAATTTCATTGGGACTTAGCAAGTTAAATATATTTGTTTCTACATAATATTTTTATGTATAACATAAGAAGACATATCTGTTAACTTGGATGACAGTCTTGGTAAGAAGCGTTTAGCAAGCTTTCAGATGCTCCTCCTGGTCAAGACTGCATGGCTAGCTAGCTAGCTAGCTACATTAGAACACTTTTGACTGATGCTGAAGTTGAGGGACGTTGCTTTTTTGCACGTTGGGTTTAGTTCAGGTGTTTGCTAGTTATTAAGTTACGTTAGCTACCTGCAAATGTTGTGTTGCTGATCGCGAATGGGTTTGGATTCCAGCACGCTCCCCCTGCTTCCTTTCAATATTGTCAGCTAGCTACTGTAACGTCCTGTATTTTCAATGCATATTGCCCTATAATAAATTGATCCCTGGTTTTGTTATCATTCATTTTACATTGTTTTTTTTTAAAAGGTGTCTCATCCATTATGTCCTCGGATGAACTTCTTGCACAGAGGGAGAAAGTCGAACGCCAGATTTTGGTGCTCGAGCGCACCCTTGGTCCCGAAAGCAACTCCATTGAACTATCTTCAGACAGTTGTTCATCTGGTGGGTATCTGAAGTATATTAAAGCAGTAAGTTAGGGGTGCGTGTGTAAAATCATTAGGGAAGCCATATTACAACCTATGTGTTGTGATAACTGCGTTGTTTGCTCTATAACCCTGTTAATTCATATGCCTTGCGACCATGATATATATATACACACACACCAATGTAATGAAACAGGCAGGGATCCAGTGCGGATATGGACTCTGCCGCTCAAGCATGCTTTTGTGGCACAGTCGATAGCTCGCTGGGCTAGAAGGTTGAGGGTTGGAGATCTGCCCCCTGCCTGTTTCATTATATTGGTGTCAGAAGTGATCGGACCTTGCATCCACGACAGTGCATGTGCTTGGCCGGTGAGCGCGTTCCTGTAAGACTTAGTCGCAAGCTAAGTTAATATTCCAGCAGTGTCATTTGTAGCACATAGAGATCTTAAGTGAAATAGAATGTCCTTTGAAAGGAGGGAGTAGTGTAAGGACCCTGGGTTCATAAGCTCTGATATCGACTCTGCCGCTTGCGCATGCTTTTGCGGCACAGCCGATAGCGTGCTGGACTTCGGGTTAGAAGGTTGAGGGTTAGAGACCTGCTCCCTGCTGTTTCATTACAATATCTAGTAATGAAAGGAGCAGGTCTCGAACCCTCAACCTTCTAGCCTGAAGTCCAGCGAGCTATCGACTGTGCCCCAAAATAATGCTCAAGCGGCGGAGTCGATATCCACGCTTATAAACCCAGGGTCGTTACATATATATATATATATATATATAGGGCCGGGCGAGACTATAAGTAGACAGTTGCAGAATAAATTCAACCACACCTTGGTTTATTACAAAACCGGTAGCCACCTCTGTCCCGTGAAGTCCACACAGCATATTGACAGTTACATGACCTAGCAAGTTAATGTTAACAACATTTTCAGACCACTAAATAACTATTGATTTAGAACCACCGAGTTATCGCAAGTCGCAAATTTCAACATCACAAAATCTCCTCTGCTTAGTCTAATACAGTGACTATTTAGTCCAATTAATGTCAGCTAAATATGATGTGGCTGTCTATGGTTCTGATTTCTGTGCATTTGTGCAAGTCGCAAAACATGTTGACTCACCCTACTTGTGGAGAAACGCCAATGACCTTTTTTTCATGTTGACGAAAAGGTCTATCACTCTGTCATACAGTACATGCTTATGTTCTTTTGTTGTCCTAGGCTACCTGGCTAAAATGCTTGCTCACTAGCCTAACTTCTATTCATGGGCAACGTTAGCCAGTTAACATTAGCCTTCTACATATTGAACTTTCATCCTCTAAGGCCAGGGCAACAACAATGTATGAATTAATGGTTGGATCCGAATCGCCATTATAATCATTGACCAGTACGGAGAATTAAGTAAAACCACAAGTCCAAATCCCTATCCCCATGGCTAATTTAGGAAAGGGTCAATTCTAGCCAGCTAGCTACCGGAGCACAACAACACAATGATGCAACTATTCATGGTTTTCTGTCAATGAGGTATGCTCTCAATGGGATTTGATAGGAGTGATGCCAAATCCAAGCTGGCTTCCCTTGACACTTTTTTGGTGTGCCAGGACCATTCACTGTTGAGCTCGCTCAGATTAGCTCAACGCTGATTGGCACATTTTGTAATACATTTTTGGTCAAGGGAGGCCAAATGCTCGCTGGCTTCCCATGCCTTCAATGTTAAGGGCGACAACAATGTCATACTCGTTTGGACCAGACCGTATCAGATAGATGACTTCCACGTAGAGAGACAGAGGGGCGCTGTTTCACTCGCTTGGATGCTTTCTCTTGTGAAGTACATTCAGCCTCTTGCGAATTGAAGGTAAATGATGAAACACAGAACTATTATGTTTATTAATTCCTTTTTTGGGAGGGGGGGGGGTTGTTTCTGCGTTATTGTTGCAGTGAGCTTCCAGAGAGAGACCCTGACCCCCAGTTTTTCAGATGTTATCAATCTAGGTTTCGTCTATGGGTAGTATTAAATGTATAGCAATTACAAATCATTGACATGAATGGGAACTTCCATTCTATGAATTCTATTTCTATGCTTTTAATCCTATCGATAACTTGAAAAAGTCTAATCGTAGAATGCAATTTAGTCTCCACAACTCCTTGGCTGTGTTTGCTTGGCTAAGGGCTTCCTAAATGTACTTTAACATTTTTATTTTTTACTGTTGTCAGATGATGGATCAGACGATAATGCATCTCAACCAGAAGATTTGGTAAGACTCATTGACATCACCAATAGTACCGCGTGATTTATCTCAGATGAATTGAGAAATAATGTTAACCTGCTCTTCTAGGGTCCTCCGGGGGACCTGGAGGCAGAGCGGGAGCAAATACAGAGAGAGATTGAAGAGTTGGAGTGCACTCTTGGCCCAAATGCATCTAATGCTGAGATTCTGTCAGGTAGCCATTGCCCTTGACTTGTGTTCTTTAAACAGGTTATGCATTGTTTCATGAATACGTTTTCCTGCTAATATGCATTTCTACCACGTGACTTCTTTTATAATGTGTTGAAACAGATGAGGATGTCCAAGGAAGTGAAACAGAATCGGTTCGTATTGATGACCATTTTCACTATTCTATGACTCCAGTTTTCAGTTTATCACATGATGTAAATAATACAGTATGTAAAGTAAGGTGTCTGTAAAATGCCTGCCCTCTCCTATCTCCCACATCTGGTAGAGCAAAGAAGACAGTGCTGAGGAGCTGGATTTACCCCAGAACACAGATACATGTCTGCAAATGAACCTTGTTTACCAGGAAGTGTTGAAAGAGAAATTAGAGGAGCTGGAGCGACTGTTATCAGACAATCAACACCAACAAGTAAGAGGCCAACAACTAAAAGCATACAGCTATTCTTAAAGGTGCCGTATGGAATCTGTTAAATGAAGCTGTGCGATGTAATAATGTCCGTCTTTCCCTACAGAAAGAGATTATGACTCAGCTGTCTGCCACAGGATCTCCCCAGGCTACCACATCTGGACAACCCACACTGAAGCTTTTCTTGGGGAGCTTTCTGAAGCCCTATTTCAGAGATAAAGTATCATGTCTGGTAGGTATTAGACTGCAGATTCAGTACGATATGAGCAGGGTCAGGCGGATATAGCCTTAGTCAAAGATATAGTACCAGTCAAAGGTTTGGATACACCTATTCATTTAAGGGTTTTTCTTTTTGACTATTTTCTATATTGTATTATAATAGTGAAGACATAAAAACTATGAAATAACACATGGAATCATGTAGTAACCAAAAAAGTGTTAAAGAAATCAACATATATTTCAGATTCTTCAAAGTAGCCACCCTTTGCCTTGATGACAGCTTTGCACACTCTTGGCATTCTCTCAACCAGCTTCATGAGGTAGTCACCTGGAATGCATTTTATTTAACAGGTGTGCCTTGTTAAAAGTTAATTTGTCAAATTTCTTTCCTTAATGTGTTTGAGCCAATCAGTTGTGACAAGATAGTCCTAATTTGCAAAAGACCACATCCATATTATGGCAAGCACAGCTCAAATAAGCAAAGAGAAAAGTCCACCATTATTTAAAGACATGAAGGTCAGTCAATCTGGAAAATTTCAGGAACTTTGAAAGTTTCTTCAAGTGCAGTCGCAAAAACCATCAAGCACTATGAAGAAACTGGCTCTCATGACGATGACCGCCACAGGAAAAGAACCACCAGAGTTACGTCTGCTGCAGAGGATAAGTTCATTGGCGTTACCAGCCTCAGAAATTCCAGCCCAAATAAATGCTTTTCAGAGTTCAAGTAACAGACACATCTTCACATCAACTGTTCAGAGGAGACTGTGTGACTTAAGCATTCATGATCGAATTGCTACAAAGAAACCACTACTAAACGACACCAATAAGAAGAAGAGACTTGCTTGGGCCAAAAAACACGAGCAATGGACATTAAACCGGTGGAAATCTTTCCTTTGGTCTGATGAGTCCAAATCAGAGATTTTTGGTTCCAACAGCCGTGTGTTTGTGAGATGCAGAGTAGGTGAACGGATGTTCGCCGCATGTGTGGTTCCCACCATGGAGGTGTGGGGTGCTTTGCTGGTGACCCTGTCAGTGATTTATTTAGAATTCAAGGCACACCTAACCAGCATGTCTACCACAGCATTGTGCAGCGGTACACCATCCCATCTGGTTTGCGCTTAGTCCCACTATCATTTGTTTTTCAACAGGACAATTACCAAACACACCTCCAGGCTGTGTAATGACCATTTGACCAAGAAGGAGAGTGATGAGTGCTATATCAGATGACCTGGCCTTCACAATCACCGGACTGCAAGCCAATTGAGATGGTTTGGGATGAGTTGGTCCACAGAATGAAGGAAAAGCAGCCAGCAAGTGCTCAGCATATGTGGGAACTCCTTCAAGACTGTTGGAAAAGCATTCCAGGTGAAGCTGGTTGAGAGAATGCCAAATGTGCAAAGCTGTCATCAAGGCAAAGGGTGGCTACTTTGAAGAATCTCAAATATAAACTGTGTTTTGATTTGTTTAACAACAATGATTCCATATGTGTTATTTCATAGTTGTGATGTATTCACTATTATTCTACAGTGTAGAAAATAGTAAAAATGAAGAAAATCCAGGAATGAGTAGGTGTGTCCAAACTTTTGACTGGTACTGTATATCTCCATGTTTTTACATTGCCTCTCCGATTCCCACAGGGCCCACCTGCTAATCCAGAAGCCAGAGAGAAGATGAGTAAAAGGATCGGACCTACTGACGACGTCAAGATGAAAAGATGTGAGTACAAAAATAATAATTGTTAGACCTTAGTGCTTCTTGCACCCTTGTTATGTGACATCACCACTATCAGAATGTGACGTGGCGTCTTGATGACTTTTTAAATTGCCGGTTTTCTATTTTCAGGGGAAGGCTGGCAGAAGACTCTGCTGATAAATGCTGTCATGAAAGACAGTATGAAACGCATGATACAGCCCAAGCTGTCCAAGTAAGTAAAGAGTAAAGGGTTGTTTTCCCCTGAAGAGTATTTTATCATTTTTTTAATACGTCATGTACAGTGCCTGTAGAAAGTCTACACCCACTTGAGCCTGTGGAAGAAGAATCGATAACACAAATTTCAACTGCAACATTTGAACATTTTTCACATTTTGTTGCTTTTTAAAGTGGGATTGAAATGGATGTGATTTTCTTTTTTTTTTGGCATTGATCTACATAAAACACACTAGTGTCAAAGCGAAAAGAAAATGCATATTTTTAAAAAACATAAATAACTAAAGTATAGTTGTTGTATAAGTATCACCCACCTTGTTTAGGCAAGACTAAATTAGTTCAGAAGTCAAATTTGGCTTAAATCACAAAAGTTATATGGATTATTGTGTGAAATAATAGGGGTTAACATGATTTTTGAATGACTACCTCTGTCCTCCATAAATCCAACATCTGTAAGGTCCCTCAGTCAAGTATTGAGTTTCGAGCACAGATTCAACTACAAAGACCAGGGAGATTTGCGAAAGCCTCATAAAGAACGGCAGTGATTGGTAGATGGGTAACAATAACAAATCAGACATTTGAATATATCTTTAAGCATGGTCAAGTTAATAATAATGATGTTGTGGATGATATATTAAACCACGCAGACACATACAGTTCTTCTGAACTGAGCTTCAGGACAGGAAGGACATTTCTTAGGGATGTCACCCATGAGGCAATTAGGGGATTTTAAAAAGGCTACAGATTGTGGCTGTGATGGGAGAATTTAGGATGGATCAACAACATTGTAGTGACTCAAAAATAATGACCTAAAATACAAAAAAAATATGCAGAATTAAAAAAATATTCCAAAACATGAATGTGTATTTAACAAGGCACAAAATAACGCTTTGCCTAAATGCAAAGCGTTATGTTTAGGGAATGGTGGTGGCTGCATCATGGTATGGGTATGCTTGACATCAACAAAGACAGGCAAAAATCCTAAAGGAAAACCTGCTTCAGTCTGCTTTACCCCAGACACTGGGAGAGGAATTCACCTTTCAGCAGGACGATAAACTACAACACAAAGCCACACCTACACTGGGGGTGCTTACCAAGAATACAGTGAATGTTCCTGAGTGGCTAAGTTACAGTTTTGACTTAAATCTTGAAAATCTATAGCAAGACTGGAAAATGTACGTCTAGTCATGATCCCCAACATCTTGACAGAGCTTGAAGAATTTAGAAAATAATAATCGGCAAATATTGCACAATACAGGTGTGCACGAGCTTTGCACACTTGCTAAAGGTTTTTCTAACATGTATTGACTCTGGGTGAATACTTATCTATTCACGCTATATTAGTGTTTTAAGTTTACATTCATCTTTAAAATTCTTTTTTTTTTCTTCTACTGACATTACAGAGTATTTTATGTAGGTCATTGACAAAAAATTACAATTAAATCGATTTCAATCTTCCTTTGTAAAGCAACAAAATGCCAAAAAAAGTGTAGATGGATTTTGAAATGGTAATGTGTTATTCGCTCCTGTGCTTTTCAAAATGTAGCAAAACTTCTGATTTTTACACAGGGTGTATGAAATGTAGCTTAACATTTATTGAGGATTGGTGTCGGCCCATCTGTTGAAAGCTTTAACAACTGAAAACGTTCTACTCTGGCTGAAAATAGTAGTGTAGGCCTACTATGATAGCTGTTGTATTTTATTTCTCTTTGTTTTGTGTTTTCAAGCACTTTGAGATTATTTCTGTAAAGAAAAGCGCTGTAGAAGTTGAATAGATTAGGATTATTAACCCAATGGCCTTCATGAATGACATGAAGTTTCTTTTGTCTCATAGGGTGGAATACCTTACACAGAAAATGGTCAGCTCTGAAAATGTGGAAAAGCAAATCCTGCGGGAACAAATCACTGAAATTGAAAAGGACATTGAGGCCATCAGGTGATTACCGTCATAACTCTTTCATGGGAAATAATGACCTAGCCTATTAAATCCAAGATGCGTCAGGTTGTCTTGTCAGACAGGTCTGTTTTGTTCTCACTTAACGCGAAGCGGTTAAATGGATTTGAATTGTTTAATCGATATCAATCAAACCATTGCTGTGTGACTGTTTCTGCTTTACCTTGCAGTGTGCTGAAGGAGGATGAGCTGATGGGTGGCCGCTATGATGACCATGATTGGCAAAAGATTTCCAATATTGATGTGGGTTGAGTAACTTCGGTCATCTCCCCCTCGTTTGTTTTCCTATTGTTAAAAAGGCTTAAGTGTTGACTCTGAAATCATATTCCTATCCAGTTTGAAGGCATCCGTGAAGCTGAACCCATAAAAAGCTTTTGGCAGAACTACCTGCATCCCTCCATTAACAAAGCCAGTTGGAAGGAAAACGAAATTGAGATGCTCAAGAAAGTCGCTTTAAAACATGGGCACCACAACTGGGATCTGATTGCTGATAAACTTGGGGTAAGAGCAGATGTATAGTATTGGCCAATCATGAATCATGGTCATTACCCCTTCCTATCAGTGGGATCCAGAGGCGTGATTTCCAGTCCTGATTTGCACAGTTTGATTGGGCTTTGCTTAGAGATAAGTGCCTGGTACTGAACGGTTAAAGTTTCTCGGTAGTAGGTAGATCAAGTGTAATTCCCCGAACGTCTTAACACAAACCATTTCTTTGAATGTGTAAACGATTCAGCGTTATCGATTCTGAACTCATGTCCCCCCCTGTCTGTCACACACAGACCAACAGGACAGCCTTCATGTGTCTCCAGACGTACCAGCGCTACATCTGTACCGACTTCAGGAGGAGGAGGTGGGGCGGCGTGGAGGACGAGATCCTTCGAGAGCTGGTGGAGAAGATGCGTATCGGGAACTACATCCCGTACACCCAGAGTAAGTTCCCACCTCCCAGTGTACACCCTGGGGTTTTACGCATTAACTCTTTTTTTATTGTTTGTGCACATCGATGACGGTTGTTGTTATTGATGTCCCCTTCACTGTTATGCCCCAGTGGGGGCGAGAAGCTCTCGCGATACTACTTACTGTCCACTGCTCTAGTCTACTAACTACTTTCTCTAGACAAAGTGCTTGTTCAATACAAGATACTGTAGCTTGTCGTTGTAGTGCGTCGTCTGTTTGGTTCTGGCAATTTCACTTGCGTTTTCTGTGATTTTCTGTTTTACTCCAGTCTCCTATTTCATGGAGGGCCGGGATTCATGCCAGCTGATGTATCGCTGGACTCAGGTTCTGGACTCCACCCTCAAAAAAGGCTATTGGTCTAAAGAAGAAGATGAGGTATGGTCAGGAGGGTTTGTGAATTTTTTGGTTGGGAAATTGATTTGATTCATCGAATCTGTTACGAGGGCAGTTTGAGATGTGCCGATATGTACACTAGCGTTCAAAAGTTTTTGGGCCACTTAGAAATGTCCTTGTTTTCTATGAAAACATACATGAAAGGAGTTGCAAAATTAATAGGAAATATAGTCAAGATGTTGACAAGGTTATAAATAAATAAAACTTTTAGTTAAAATAATAATTGTGTCCTTCAAACTTTGCTTTCGTCAAAGAATCCTCCATTTGCAGCAATTACAGCCTTGCCGACCTTTTGGAATTCTAGTTGTCCATTTGTTGAGGTAATCTAAAGCGATTTCACCCCATTCTTCCTGAAGCACCTCCCACAAGTTGGATTGGCTTGATGGGCACTTCTTACATACTATACGGTCATTCTGCTGTCAAGCTCCCACAACAGCTCAATAGGGTTGAGATCCGGTGACTGTGCTGACCACTCCATTATAGACAGAATACCAGCTGACTGCTTCATCCCTAAATAGTTATTGCATAGTTTGGAGCTGTGCTTTGGGTCATTGTCCTGTTGTAGGAGGAAATTGGCTCCAATTTAAGCGCCGTCCACAGGTTATGGCATTTTGTTGCAAAATGGAGTGATAGCCTTCCTTCTTCAAGATCCTTTTTACCCTGTACAAATCTCCCACTTTACCACCACCAAAGCACCCCCAGAACATCACATTGCCTCCATGCTTGACAGATGGCGTCAAGCATTCCTCCAGCATCTTTTCATTTTTTCTGCTTCTCACGAATGTTCTTCTTTGTGATCCGAACACCTCAAACTTAGATTTGTCTGTCTTTTCCAATCTTCCTGTGTCTGTTCTTTTGCCCATCTTAATATTTTCTTTTTATTGGCCAGTCTGAGATATGGCTATTTCTTTGCAACTTTGCCTAGAAGGCCAGCATCCCGGTGTCGCCTCTTCACTGTTGACATTGAGACTGGTGTTTTTTTGCGGATACTATTTAATGAAGCTGCCAGTTGAGGACTTGTGAGGCGTCTGTCCTCTTGCTCAGTTGTGCACCGGGGCCTTCCGCTCCTCTTTCTATCCTGGTTAGAGCCAGTTTGCGCTGTTCTATGAAGGGAGTAGTACACAGCATTGTACGAGATCTTTCTTAGCAATGTTCTTGGCATTTCTCAGAACAAGAATAGACTGACAAGTTTCAGAAGAAAGTTATTTGTTTCTGGCCATTTTGAGCCTGTAATCGAACTCACAAATGCTGATGCTCCAGATACTCAACTAGTCTAAAGAAGGCCAGTTTTATTGCTTCTTTAATCAGGGCAACAGTTTTCAGCTGTGCTAACATAATTGCAAAAGGGTTTTCTAATGATCAATTAGCCTTTTAAAATGATAAACTTGGATTAGCTAACACACTTGGAACACAAGTGTGATGGTTGTTGATAATGGACCTCTGTACACCTATGTAGATATTCCATAAAACATCTGCCGTTTCCTGCAACAATAGTCATTTACAACATTGTCTACACTGTTTCTAATCTAATGATGTTATTTTAATGGACAATTTGATGTTATTTGAATGTGCTTTTCTTTCAAAAACAAGGATGTTTCTAAGTGACCCCCAAACTTTTGAACGGTAGTGTATAGTTATTTGATAATATAAGTTGTGCTCCGATTTTTGGTTGTTGCAGATGTTACTGAGCGCAGTGGCTAAACACGGGGCAGGGAACTGGTGGAAGATCCGTCAGGATGTGCCTGGCAGAAATGATGGCCAGTGTCGGGACAGGTGAGGACTAAAATGGACTGATCGATAGAGCTAATACATTGACCAAACTCTCACCACATTCCCTGACCATTTCCATGTTGGCCAACCCATTTTAGTTAACTCAAACTTAAAAAGTGTTAGAACATACTGTCACTGACAAACTCTGTTTTACCCTGTAGGTACGTGGGCGTCCTGGTTGGGAACGTGAAGAAGGGGCCCTTTGACGAGAAGGAAAAGGCACAGCTCAGACGATTGGTGGAGAAATATGGACGTAGGAACTGTTATAGAAAGCTGACTCGCACAGAAACTATATCAAAATAATCCATCGTCTTTCTTGATAATAATCGTCTAACGGTTCATTTGGTCCTTTTTTATAGGTAAATGGTCTAAGATAGCTGCCGAGATTCCCAACAGAATTGACTGCCAGGTCCTTCATCAGTGGAGGAAAATGACCGGGTACAAGGTCAGTGTTGACTATGTAGCGTTCATGTCTCTCTCAACTCAATCTGTGACACTGGACACAGTTAATTCTTCTCTTGTTTTTGTAAACAGCCCAGAGAGAGGGACAAAAGTAAAAGAGCATTGCAGCGAAGGAGAAAGATCGCGGCTGTGAGGAGCATCAAGAGTAAGCTGATGAGGCTAGACGATGATGAGCACTCAAGCTCCGACGAGGAGGAGAACGTCGAGATTGAGTTTATGGACAGTGACGACGAGAAGAAACAGAAGTTCTTTGAACCGCACTGGTCTGATCAGGAAAGTGACATTATCAAAGACTACACCCAACCAGACATGGAGCAATGGATCCCCGTGCTAGAGAAGGAGTTTGAAGGGCTGGGGAAGGTGAGGAGCACGATGGTTGAACGGCCCAGCAAGAACACAACGCAAGAGCAGGCAACGACGGACAGCCAGGATGCGGCGCGCAAGGTCATAGTGGTACGTTCCACTATCCTGGACCAATTCGGCAAGCCTGCTGCCACTGTCATCGGACAAAACCCCCCAATCCTAGCAAAGAAGGTACCGGCATTTATTTATTTCTAAACAATCATGTGTTGCGCCATTATGTGTTTACCTTAAGCACATTTTCAACACCTGTCCCTATTGTCATTTTGTTCCTAAATAGCACTCATCATAACGCATACTGTGGATCTGCATCGGTAACCATAAATATTGACTTCATCAGTGTATCACAGAACAGGATCATTAAGCTAGGCAGTTACCGTTAATCTGCGGTTTGGAGTGTGGCGTCAATTACACCGTGCTCATTTTGAAGTGGGTGTCACTGTTTATGACCTCCTGAAATAGGATGATGATTTTAGAATATGTTGGAAAGTTAGCAAGCTAACCCATTGAGCTGGCTTTGTGACATAAAGTAGCATGTGACATTCTCTGTATGTGTTCCTTCTAAAGGATTACAACAGTGACCTGGCCATGCTGAAGGTGTGCTACGGAGAGGTGAGAAACCTGATCGCTTGGAAGAAAACCAATGCCAGAAAACACGTAAGTCGCCAGGTGACACTCTCTTTGTGTTGAAACAGGTGTTTCAATTGCTTTAAAAAAAAATCCAAAACAAAGTTGTTTCCAGTGGGTACATTTTTATTCATTTGTCTGTATACATTATAATAAAAATATGTTGCATTAATATTATTATTACAATCCATCAATGCATCTGACCGTTTCATACAAATACGTAGATATAAACTGTTGAACCAAGGTTAGAAGGGAGTGAACAAAATATGTTGTCATAGTTGTGTGCTCAACGCTTTAGTTGCATGGCCCATCCAGCTCAATCTATGACACAGATTGAGCTTTGTGACCTAATACAGAGTCTGTGATACAGGTCTTCTGTTTTCTATCCCATGCATTTGTCTCTGCAGAAAAACAGTGGGCCTATCAGCGGTGACCAGTCCTCAAGACAAAAGGAGTCCTCTGCCAACCGTGAAACCTTCGTCACTCTCAACTATTCCCTTCAATTGGCAGTCACTCCCTGGGTGGGCAATGTGCTTATGCCCCCACCACACTCTTCAAACAAGCGGCGTGAAGGTACTTTACGAGATGTCAAGGCAATAAGTCACAACTTCTCTCTCACTTGTAGAAAACGACTATTTGCATTTTGGTGGTTTCATAATGGTTCTTTCAGGACTGAACCGATGATTTGATCCTACGATCTCTTGTTGTTTTTTAGCGGACATGGTGCGAGAGAGAGCAGAGAGCATTGGACTCACCAATAGCCCAGTGTTCTTGTTCTTTCTGCAGGTAGGGAATGAACCCACAAATATAACACTTTCTATGAATGGGCACAATTATGTCATTTCATATTATGCCAGTCAGGTTTTACTTAAGGATGCAAGCTCCTAGGCCAGCGTTTCCCAAACTAGGGGTCGAGATTGCCTGATTTGAAAATAGATATAAATAAAATAGTTAATAAATAAAATTGTGCTTGGTTCATAGAACCGGGGTTACGTCAGTGGTTGTGGTTGTAATAAACGGGGGGGGGGTTTAATGTTTTCTTCCTACAAATGTGGTTCTATCTTTTGAACCGTTTAAGCTACAAAATATTATGACCCCAACACTGAAAGACTTTCAGGAACACATTCACTGAGTGTACAAAACATTAAGGACACCTGCTCTATCCATGATATAGACTGACCATGTGGAAACTGATCCCTTATAGATGTCACTTGTTAAATCCACTTCAATCAGTGTAGATGAAGGAGCGAAGATGGGTTAATGAAGGATTTTTAATCCTTGAAACAATTGTTGACATGGATTATGTATGTGCGCCATTCAGAGGGTGAATGGGCAAGACAGAATATTTAAGTGCCTTTGAACGAGGTATGTTAGTAGATGCCAGGCACACCGGTTTGTGTCAAGAACTGCAACGCTGCTGTTTTTTCTTTACCCTCAACAGTTTCCCGTGTTTATCAAGAATGGTCCACCACCCATCGGACATCCAGCCAACTTGACACAACTGTGGGAAGCATTGTAGTAAACATGGGCCAGCATCCCTGTGGAATGCTTTCGACACCTTGTAGAGTCCATGCCCCGACATTGCCCCGGGGGTGCCCCGGGGGTGCAATTCAAATATTAGGAAGGTGTCCTTAGGGTTTTTTGTACACGATGTATATTTACCCACAAGCCAAGCAGGACTCATTAGGACAGAGTGAACAGACCAGGCACTAACTCGGACTGGGGGGAAAAAAATAACATCAATGATGTTCTTTTCTACACAAAAGATCATTATAAATTCTTGCCTGATGATCGTCTGTAAGTCCCAATACCTTTCTGATGCATTTCAGTCATTTAAACCATACTACCTTCGTATTTAAATACTGTACTGTCAAAAGTAGTGTCAGACTGATTTGTAATAGACTGAATAGAATTAAAAAGTAAACTTTGGCTGTTGATTACATTCACTTTTTTATATTCAAATGGTGTCGTGGGCCAAAAAGGTTTGCGAACCCCTGATGTAGGCCTATGCAGATATTCTGGCCAGTATAGTAACATACACTACCGTTCAACAGTTTGGGGTCGCTTAGAAATGTCCTTGTTTTTGAGAAAGACGCCTCACAAGTCTTCAACCGGCAGCTTCATTAAATAGTACCCGCAGAAGTTAATTGACAGCATGCCAGGGCGGATTGCAGATGTCTTGAAAAAGAAGGGTCAACACTGCAAATATTGACTCTTTGCATCAACTTGATGTAATTGTCAATAAAAACCTTTGACACTTTGAAATGCTTGTAATTATACTCCAGTATTCCATCTGACAAAAATATCTAAAGACACTGAAGCAGCAAACTTTGTGGAAATTAATATTTGTGTCATTCTCAACTTTTGGCCATGAGTGTACACTGTATTTCTAATCAATTTGATGTTATTTTAATGGACAAAATTTGTGCTTTTTTTTCTAAAAAATGAGGACATTTCTATGTGACCCCAAACTTTTGAAAGGTAGTGTACAGGAAAGATTGAACACGTGCTCTTGATATGCCAATAAAGAAAAACCATGACTACTTATTATGGTACACAATTAATGCGTCATAACATCAGCCCAGAATTTCTGAAAAAGGTTTACTGATTATAATACCATATTTTGAAGCCGTTGTCAGCGAT
This sequence comes from Oncorhynchus clarkii lewisi, assembly GCF_045791955.1. NCBI lineage: Eukaryota > Metazoa > Chordata > Actinopteri > Salmoniformes > Salmonidae > Oncorhynchus > Oncorhynchus clarkii. Next base: position 7,223,456 of record NC_092176.1, on the reverse strand, counting down.
CCTGATAGTATGACCAATATATAATGCATTGCTCGTTTTCTAATGTTGTGATCTGAAACAGGTCCTCAGTTTAGATGCAGAAGGCTGTAAGCAGATCATTAAAATGCGTAACAACCAAGTGAGTATAATTTACTATAAACAAAAAGTTCTCGTACTTTACAACCTTCATACGGTTTTACATTTTTGCATCTAAAGTCATTTCTACTTATAATCAATTTGAACAAGGCTTATTGTAACAATTGTGACGTCAATTTATCTGTTTCAGGCTGTACACCTGGGAAACAAATCTTGGGAAGCGAAACAGGGTAACATTATATTTGCATATGGCCTTGAATATGTCGTACCCTGTGAAAGTGACGGTCACTTCCGCTGTACTTCCGCATCGTTTACCATGCTGTTTTGAATTGGCTTCGTGATTGTGTAATGAAATCATGTTAACGCTGTCAGTTATAAAATGGTGTGTGTTTATAGAGGGAGGAACTTCTACAAGATGCCTTTTATGAAGTTCTGTGCTTGAAGACCAGCGCGCTACGTCTTTGGGCATTGAAGACCATTATTATAATTTTTTTTTAAATGTTTAAAAACTACAGGGCTGAGGGGCAGTCACTTCCTTGTTACTTTCAGTGTATTTATACCACCCAAAATCACTTATACATTAGCTAAGAGACTCAGTACTCAGATCAGTGATGGTCAACTGCACAGTATTTTAAAATTTGTTTTAAATACATCTATTCATCGATATTACATTTTATGTGAGTTTAATGTAAATACTCCTGTTTTATTTACTTTTTCTAGCTTCATTGAAAAACCCAAAGCAACTCCATGGTCCCAGAACAGTGGCCAGTATGCTAAACCAGAAGGGAAACGAGCAGCAGCAGAAGAGGAAGCAGAACAGTCAATTTGTGATGATGATCCCGCAGACCTTTGTCATTGCACCGCCTGCAGTACAGTCCATCCCACATCCTGCGGTCCCCTCCACTCCAACTTCCAGACAACTCATGCCTTCCGCACTTACCCAACTCAGACCCTCTACCCCCAGCCGACCTATACCCTCCACACCTGGTCAACTTATAACCTCGACCCCCAACCGACCTATACTCCCTGCTTCCCTTTCCATCCAATCCTCAACTACAATAGACCGGGTGAATGAGGAGGCTAATGAGAATCATTCAGGGAAAAAACGCAATCGTAAACCTACTGCGAAAGCACAAGCCCTCAAGGATGCTGCGATTGCTAAAAAGTCAGTGGAAGAGTCACCCAAACGCAAGAAAGCCCGTACCAAAGAGAGCCTAGTTGTCCAGCCTTCTAACGTGGTTATGTCCCCTCCACAAACTGCCTGGGTCCTGATGCCCATTGGACTTGTGCCAATCAGTGGCATTGGCATCCAGATGACACCTCAGAGTCTACCACGAAATGCTCTTGCACCTGCTTGTCCATCTATTATTATCAACCAGAAAGTCCCTCTAACACTAAATGCTGCTGCAACACAGGCCTCTCCCAATATGACCTATGTCTGCCCATCTCCCTCTACCCCTAAAGACCCATCTGCCCTCATGGTATCTCCTGCCTCATCTGTAGCACAGGGAACTGCCTCCCCATCTGTAAACTCTCTCTCCACCTCCATTACCATCACAAGCAACACTGCTCTAAGAATGACCAACCCAGTAAAACGCATGAGAATAACTAACCCAGTCATGCAGGCTGTGGCAACCACTTGTCCTCAGCTCAATGCAGTTTCACCTATTCCCATGAACACGGTCATCTCGGCTCCCATCAGACCGCAGATTGGCCCTCCACAGGCTTTAGTCTTCAACGTCCCTCCAGGCTCCCTTCCAGCCTCATTCCCACAGGGAGCCCTCCGAATCGTGCAGCTTAACCACCCTAAAAGTGTCCCTCCACCCCGCAATCCGGAGCTAATGCAGTTTGATCCCAACCTGATGTTCATGGAGGACCCGGCACAAGTGAGCGAGTGGTTGAGCGGCAAGCGAGGAGTTGCGCTTCCGGATTTGGGCGTCACTCTGCCCTACTTACCCCCTTTTGTCAGCAGTCTTAATACCCTATCGGGTCTCCTGAAATGTAAAAAGACATTGGCAGTTCGTGCAATGCAGCTCCTACCCCCAGAGGAGAAAGAGAACCAGGAAGAACAGCAGCAGGTAGCTGCAGTGCGGAGCTTTGTGGCAGAGCGCTTCAGCCATAACCCAGGCTACCTGCTCCTGAAGGCTCGCTTCTTGTCCTGTTTCACCATGCCTGCTCTTTTGGCTACTATCAATCCGGTGAAACTCTCCAAGTCCCCCACCCCGGACGATGGTGATGTGGAGGAGGAACCTTTCAGGAACCGTCCAGTGGAACAGACGGATACTGGGTATGAACAGCCAACAACACTCCAGGTGAGTTCAGTCTCAAACCATGTGTTCGTAAACACTGCCATGCCGTCCTCCTCCTCTCACTGAACCACTGTGCTTGTGTTATGCTTTTTTCTCAGGCCCCTCTGCTAAGCACAGACGGAAAAGGACCTCCTGCCACCTCCTTCTCTGGAATCACCACAAGAAATAAAAGTCGCTACCTCAACACGGACACAGAGTAAATGGAGTCGTTTTGGAGTGACGTGTGGTCTTACGGGTTAACCAGGTTTTGTGTTTGAAAGTTCTTGCCAATTTTGTGATGTTACTGGAATTGATAGAAGATGGCAGTGGATAGCTGTATTCTATGTCACTCAGTACAGAATAGTTCAGACGAATTTTAAGCTGTCGAATTTGCACTAAACCAGTGGTCACCAACCTGTTCTGAGTCAAGATCACTTTGAGTCCAAATGCAAGCCGATCTACCGCTCATATTTTAAATAAACGTGACTTAAGAAATGTAAGCCTACGCAACATTAGCCAGTTAAAAACAGATCTGTAGCCATGAAGTTAGTGCAGTAGGCTATAGGCCCCAATACATTATCACTGCATATTTGTTCTGCTTGAATTGCCCTGGCAATGTTCTTCTCAGACCATTTTGAAAATAAATAAATATATATAAAACACACATTTGGTATATAATCACACTGGTAATAGATCATTTGTTTGTGAGGCCACAGCTGAGTGAGCAAAATTTGCTTTTATTTTTTTACTGGACTGATGGCCTGCATCCGATGGTCAATCTGAGGAGAAGGAGCAGCTCTTGAGGCTTCCTCTCACCCGACTCGCCATCCCTCCGCTCACCTGCCCTCTGCTGAGAAAAGGGGACACAGTCTTCCAGCTGATGGCAAAAGTCAAGTTGCACTGCATTATTTCTGCCTCGTGCACAAATTAATGTTACTCCTATAACCAGAGAAAGTGAAATATTCCTCAATATTAAAGACAAGCAGCTAATAATAACACAAGCTTATCGGAATGCTTTTCTATACTCGTTCATTGCAGCTGCAGTGCTGATTGTGGCGAGATTGGAAGTAGGGGGAATGTGCATTCTATGATGGCTTATAAAAGTGTTGACAGGGCTGAAAAACTTGAACATGAACTTATAAAAAGTGCAGCTCTTTGCTGTACTCGTTGAGTCTAGTCATGGTTTTTAAATCTGACAGTATCAACTTTGCTGTGAGTTCATGGCTTCTTTTTACAGTTTAAGGCACAAGGACACTGCAGACATGGTGGTCTGAGCTATGATTGGTCAGTGGCAGGCCTATCGGTTCACTTGATTTGCTCTACCTTCAGACACATGAAATTGTTAAAAATGGGAACACAGTCTTCCCTGTGCTAGGGCTTCTGAATCAAGTGCACCTACTGTCAACAGTGGGGAAAAAAACAAATAGCATGGCTTAGTTTTTAACAATCGACCTGTTGGTGACCACTGCACTAAACTAATGGTTCATATTTGTACTTGTTTTTGTTCATAATTGAAATTTTCTTATACATATTGGGAAAAGAGAAAGTTATGTTGACCTGTACATATTTTGTAATAAATCATTCTACTTGTTTAAAAATAAATGTCTGATTGGGTCTTCAGAGCACTTGGCTCAGGTTGGCTGTCAATGTATTTGCAGATCACAGTCCATTTACCCATTTTCATGGTCCATAATATACTGAACAAAAATAAATGCAACATGCAAAAAGGTCAAAGTTCATATAAGGAAATGGTGTACATTTACATTTATTAGGCCCTAATCTATGTATTTCACAGATACCTTTCAAAGAAAGTAGGGGCGTGGATCAGAAAACTAGTCAGTATCTTGTGGGACCACCATTTGCCTCATGCAGCGTGACACATCTCCTTGTCATAGAGTTGATCAGGCTGTTGATTGTGGAATGTTGTCCCACTCCTCTTCAATATCTATACCAAATTGCTGGATATTGGCGGGAACTGAAACACGCGGTCGTACACGTCGATCCAGAGCATCTCAAACATGCTGAGTATGTCTGAGTATGCAGGCCATGGAAAAACTAGGACATTTTCAGCTTCCCAGAATTGTGTACAGATCCTTACAACATGGGTCCGTGCATTGTCGTGAAACACGAGGTGATGGCGGCGGATGGATGGCGTGACAATGGGCCTCAGGATCTCTTTACGGTATCTCTGTATTTAAATTGCTATCGATAAAATGCAATTGTGTTTGTTGTCCATAGCTTATGCCTGCCCATACCATAACCCCACCGCCACCATGGGGCAACCTGTTGAAAACGTTGACACCAGCAAACCACTCGCCCACGTGGCGCAATACACATGGTCTGCGGTTGTGAGGCCTGTTGGACTTACTGCCAAATTCTCTAAAATGACGTTGGAGGCGGCTTGTTGTTGAGAAATGAACATTCAATTCTCTGGCAACAGCTCTGGTGGACATTCCTGCAGTCAGCTTGCCAATTGCACACGCCTTCAAAACCTGACACATCTGTGGCATTGTGTGACAAAACTACACATTTTAGTGTGGCCTTTTATTGTCCCCAGCACAAGGTGCACTTGTAATGATCATGTGATTTAATCAGCTTCTTGATATGCCACACCTGTCAGGTGGATGGATTATCTTGGCAAAGCAGAAATGCTCACTAACAGGGATGTAAACACAACATTTTGACAGAAATAAGCTTTGTGTATGTATGGAACATATCTGGAATGTTTTATTTCAACTCATGAAACATGGGCCAACACTTTACATGTTGCATTCATATTTTTGTTCAGTGTAGTATAAGTCTGCAACAAATACTTTCATTAAGCAATAAGGCCCGAACAGGTGTGGTATATATGGCCAATATACCACGGATAAGTCCTGTTCCTGGGCACAATGCAACCCAAAGTACCTGGATTCAGCCCTTAGCCATGGTACGGTAGACAGGTGTGTGCCTTTCCAAATCATGTCCAGTCAACTGAATTTACCATGAGACTGGAAATGTATCTCAGGTGCATCCTATTTTCATTGATCATCTTTGAGATGTTTCCACAACTTGATTGGAGTCCACTTGTGGTAAATTCAATTGATTGGGCAGGTACTTTGCGTTGCTGAAGATTTTTTAAATGTAATACATTTTAGAATAAGGCTGTAACGTAACAAAATGTGGAAAAAGTTAAGGGGTCTGAATACTTTCTTACTGTATATTGGCCATATACCACAACCCCCCCCCCCCCCCCAATCTACATTCAGGACTCAAATCACCTGGTTTATAACACTCATTATAATCTGACAGGTTCGTTTAATTGTGGTCAAAGTTTGGCCAGAAATGTCCTCTCTGCCTGTGAACAATTTGATTTTTTTTTATCCAGGATGCAAAAGTTTATTAGCCTAAAACGAACAATTGTGCGGTTTCATGAGCTAATAGTGATGCAAAATTCTGGTAACTTTCCCAAAAATCCTGGCTGAAATATTCCCGGGATCAGGAGGGAATAAGCAGGAAATCTGACATTCTCTATTCAGGATTTCTGGGGAAACCTGGGAATTTTGTAATCCTAGTTAATAAATGTATTAATATTATATTGTGTGTGTATATAAACTAGACAATACTTAATGAGGAACTTGTTTTGAATATAATTTGCAATGAAGAAAATCCATGTTTTTACCTTAACTTTCAAAACTAAAGTAATTAAGTCGTTTTATCACCAGAACTGTTTTAGCAACAAACAAGATGGAAGAAAAGGATTGAGGGAGTCAGTCAGCCATTGCCTCAAAGTCATTAAAGAAGAGAGTGAGTAACTGCAGATGTCCGTACTACTGCCAATACTCTATCACGCTAATCACTCCATAATTCTGTGTTGGCTTATTAGGAAAAAAGGAACATGCTGTATGTTGGTAGGTCGATTATTCACAACTTTTCAAGAAGTCACCACTGTTGTTACATTTTCACTATTAAACATTTTCTTGAAGAGTTTGTCTCAGCACAAATACTTGTGAAATGGGGGAAATGGAAAAACTGAAATAACAAAAAAAGGAACTTGACTCTTGCATCATAAAACAGCAGTTCCACATAACAGTTCCACATTTGGATTGTAGCCACTTTAACAACTAGAGTTGGCTCCAAGTTGATAAACCCTCAGTGAAGGAGTTATTAGACCAGCATGGACCCAGAGACAATTGGGACTGACAGTCAGAGTGTGTCAGATATGGAGGATGATGAGTGCTGGGTCCAGCTGGAGGAATACAGGCTGCTGCTGACAAAGACCATTGAGCCGTCGCAAATCACTCCCTACCTGCGGCAGTGCAAGGTGCTAAGCTGTGATGATGAGGAGCAGATATTCAATGACCCCAATCTGGTCGTCCGCCGACGCAAAGTAGGTAAGGCACTCTCTTCTATTTCAGGTTATTGAGAAAATGGTCAAGTGTTCCACTTTTTACTTTGAACTACAAGAATGAAGTTGCATTCCAGGTCATCCTTATTGCAATTGCACTGCGCATCTCAGAAGATTGCTATATATATCAATTCAGCCATTGAGAGATGTGATAATCTGCTAAATAACGATGACCTGAAATGAATGTCCATACCTTACTTTTAAACCTCAGATTCATGCTCACAGGTGCACTATTGGATATTCTTCAAAGAACTGGACACAAAGGCTATGTGGCATTTCTCGAGAGCTTGGAGCTGGACTATCCTCGACTGTATCACAAAATTACTGGCAAAGAACCTGCCCGGGTCTTCTCCATACTAGTTGGTGAGTAGCTATGAACCATCTTTCTGTAGAATAGTTGTGTTTTCCATTTAAGCTTTTATGCATTTTTGTAAGTTACGAGTTAAATGTATTGCTAAGATCCTTTAAAGTGCCAATGTCTGACTGTGACAATGGATTTGTCCATAATATAACATCACAAGAGGTTGGTGGTGCCTTAATTGGGGAGGACGGACTCGTGGTAGTGGCTGGAGCAGAATGGTATCAAACACATCATACGCATGGTTTCCATGTGTTTGATGACATTCCATTTACTCTTTTCCAGCCATTATTATGAGCCGTCCTCCCTTCAGCAGCCTCCACTGCATAACATACTCTCTCTGACATCATAGACACGGTGGGTGAGTCAGGACTGACTCAGTTCTTGATGAATGAGGTCACACGTCTGCAGAAGGGACTGCAGGAGGAACGCCGGCGCAGACAAGAGGCCGCTGCGGCTGCAGCCACGCAGGAGGACACTGTCCGCCAGCACCAGGTTAGGGAGAGGGAGCTGCGGAAGCAGCAGGAGCGCGTACATCGTATGCGGGAAGAGAAGGACCGGCTGTGGGAGGAGGTACGCCACCTGAAGGACGAGAACTACAGCCTGATGCACGATGTTACCAAGCTGAGCGAAGAGAAGAACAGTGCCCTCATGTCCAACCGTGATCTGCAGCTGGAGGTGAGATAGGGAATAGGGAGGGGGGGTTACAGCTCTGGCAAACCCAAACACAACAACATATGACAAATGGTTAACAAAAAAATTGTATAAAAAGACCTCTGCAGTCATACATGTTGACACATTTTGTTAGAGGACAGCACAAACTCAATCAGCAACAGCGAATACAGTTTCTATGGGATTTTTATTGATCAATAGATAGAGAAGCTGAAGCACTGCCTGATGAACGCGGAGAGCGACTCGAAAATCAGAACTGTGAAACTGAAGAACGCCATGGAGCAGAGACCCAGCCAGGACAGGATGTTGCAGCTCCAGAGACACAATCATCTGCTCACAGCGCGCATCCAGGAACTGGAGGCGTCTGCTCAGGTACGTTTGATCTCTCCTCAGTCAGTTCCAGTGATCATTTCTCAACAAATGTTTGGATATGCAGTGAAATAAAAAAGACAATGCGCTGCACTGGACACATTTTGGAATAACAGCTGCCATTTTGTGCGCCGCAAGAAAAATGTATTTGCAAATAAAGTACATGTGATTTTTCAGATGCACAATTGTACCCTTTTCGCACTTCTGAGCCAAGTCGTGCTGAGCAGAGCTGTACTGTGCTGGCTTGGTTACGCATCCACTATACTTTGAGGGAACTCTGCTGAAAAGGACAAAATGAAAAGAAAATATCTGAATCTGCACAGTGTGATTCAGGCCGGTACAGTAGTGTGGTAAAAGTATTGTCTTGAGTAGTGTGACAGGATTCATCTATGTTCCAACAGGGGACAGCTCCAGCCCCCTTGGATCAAGAGAGGCTGAGCGCTGAAAGTCTGGAGGACTACAAGCAGCACTCTCAGGCTCAGCACCAGGAGCTGGTCAACAATATCTACACCCTGCGTAGAGATCTGCATGATGCTGAGGCACTGCGGGATAGGGTATACATCACAGCCTGATATTTTCCACAACAATGAGCACTGTTTAGGGTTAGTTGTAGAGAAGACTACTGATTATATTAGCATCTTTAAAATATAAGTTATTCAACTGATTTTTCAACACAGGTGCAAATTGTATATCACAAATGTATATCACAAATCACGTTATTTGTGCAGAATGCTGATCCTCAGCATCGGAATTCATAAATGTCCTTATTTTTTTGTCATCTGCCCCGGCTTGTTCCTCATTCATTGGAATAGCTGTGTTAAATTGTGCAAGCTGGGTTTTCCCATGATGGAGCAAGTTCTGTTGTTCCAATTGTAACAAGTAGGTTTGATTTATTCTTGCAGTACTTGGAGGCGAACGAGGTTCTCGACTTGAAATGCACGACATTGAAGAAGGATGCCAAAATGTATCGTGACCGAATGGAGGGTATCCTGAAACAGATGGATGAGGTTATCAGGGAGAGAGACAAGGTGAACATGGTGTGATTCTGGGACCGTGTCATACTAGGACTTCACTGACTTGGTGGCAAATCCTAACTTCCCCTTTCACTTTGTCTCCCATTGGCATCAATGCAAGACTAAGTGAACATTCAAGCGACTGTTAAGATTCGTCCCATGCCTCCCGGGTGGCACAGTGGTTAAGGGCGCTGTACTGCAGCGCCAGCTGTGCCACCAGAGACTCTGGGTTCGCGCGCAGGCTCTGTCGTAACCAGCCGCGACTGGGAGGTCCGTGGGGCGACGCACAATTGGCCTAGCGTCGTCCGGGTTAGGGAGGGTTTGGCCGGTAGGGATATCCTTGTCTCATCGCACACCAGTGACTCCTGTGGCGGGCCGGGCGCAGTGCACGCTAACCAAGGTTGCCAGGTGCACGGCGTTTCCTCCGACACGTTGGTGCGGCTGGCTTCCGGGTTGGATACGCGCTGTGTTAAGAAGCAGTGCGGCTTGGTTGGGTTGTGTATCGGAGGACGCATGACTTTCAACCTTCGTCTCTCCCGAGCCCGTAAGGGAGTTGTACTGATGAGACAAGATAGTAGCTTCTAAAAAATTAAATAAATAACTAAAAGATTCGTCCCATAGTGCTTATTTTAATTTGATCCGGAAAGGAGTTTACTTCTATTTTGATCAAAATGAAAGAATTGACTATCTGTGTTGGTTGTGATCAGATGTTCATCCAACCGCACTTGCCATCTGTTTCATATAAACCACTACAGCAAAGCAAACCAAAGCCCCTGTTTTGTCTTTCCTCTATTGTTGCGGTAGGCCATCGCCTCACGAGAGGAGTACCACCAGGAGAATTGCCGGGGCCTCCAGGAGAAGGACCAGTACCGGAAACAGATTCGGGAGCTGGGTGAGCGCTGTGATGAGCTGCAGGTCCAGTTGTTCCGGACAGAGGGAGAGGTTATTGCGCTACAGACCAAGCTTCACAGACACACCTGCTCCCAACATGATGTGAGAATGGGTTCCACCAAACCGCTTCCATTCAGATCTGTTTTAATTCAAAACCTAGAATGTTACTGGATTCACTGAATTGCAAGCTTCTCAGATTCTCTCTCCGTTAATTGTTTCCATAAAAAGTTTTTGGGAAAGGATAGCCTCGGTTAGCCTTTTGATTTTGGAAACATATTTACATGAAATAACGTCTTTCGCTCTCAGACGTCAGACTTTGAGGATGGTTCCTTGCAGAGACTAAATGTAATGTGCTTCCTGATTTATAACAATGTGGTTTTATTACTTTTGAACTCTGTTTTTCTGCTTTGGCAACTCATGTGTTTTCCTGTCTCTGCAACCCACTTTAGATTGAGTGTGTTTTTTCCCCTGTGTTTTCTCTGCCACAGAAAAGCCAGACCAGTGAGGAAGACTGCAAAGATAAATTAACCAAAGGCAAGTAATCTATGACAAGTGACAAATAACCATCGCAGCACAAAAAAAGATATTCAATAACAGTCTAGTTCTAGTTATTGTGCTCTGGCTAATCATGAGCTTAGCTTAAGATGTGATTTGACTGTGCTTTTTTGAAATCCTAGCATTCTATGTTAGCTATTTACATGTTTTTTTTTTTTATCACAGCTAGTAGTGTGGAGCTGCAAAGTCCGACATCAGGGGAGTATGATGTGTGCATTGCTTCGCAAGACCACCAGTTGTGTGCAGGAGGGCCCAGGGAGGAGAATATCTCGGCAGTAAGTACCTTCAATTGTTTATCTGTTGACGAGTTGAGGTCTTGACCACTTATCAGTAGTCGCGCCAACTGAACTCACTTCTCTCCATCTGGATGGAACACATGTCAAATGTTGTTTCAGTTTAAAAGGAAACCGATGTGAAGTTAATGTGTATTGTAAATGTATTTTTCTTTGTGCCAGGAAAGAGCTCCATCAGTGGATGATGTCTTAGGTTGTAGCAAGCCCAGATCGAGGTGTAACATCTACTACAGAAGGTTGGCAAGTTCATATGTTTTAGAGAACATTTGTTGAAATCTGTATTTTGTCATAGTCTCCATAGGGGTTATCCATGGGAGTGATTTTGGTATGGCAAAGAGGCTTGTTTTATGCTGCTTGTTTTTAGAATTTTTTTAAATAATAATTGAATTCTTCAACAACAGGAAACGTGTCCTTAGGTCAAAGCCCACATGGAAGGAACACACACCTTGTCACCTGGACAACAGCAGTGGAAGTGACAACACTGACACGGATGGGATGTGACTGAGAGAGGGGGAACAGAGGAGGGGCTGGGTGACATGGCAAGGACCTTGAGACACAGGCTAGTTTACATTCTTAAACAAAACATGTTTAATTATTAAATCAATTGAAATAATAATTTTGTTGATATCATGAATACGTTTAATCTTTATATTTTTCCAATAATATTTTTATATTTTGAACCGTGATTGCATGATGAATGTGTTTCTGTATTCAAGTTATTTGTACGAGAGACGGTATCAACACCTTCCTCTGATGTCTTTGCTTGTATCTCTTCATGTGCATTTTAGAAGAAATGCAAAAGCAGAGGAAAGTGGGGATAATGAATGGCAAAGAAAAGTAAAGATACAATTTGTATAGAAATCTTTGATAAAGAGGCACACTTGCACTTTGTCCACAAAATGCAGACACTGTTTGGAATTTATGGACACAAGAAGTTACAATCTTTGCATTTTGTGTCACGGAATAAAATGTTTTCACAAAATGTTACATGTTGCAAATGGATAACTTGGAGCAGGGAAGAGCAACTTTGATGGGGGTAGGGGCTGAACTCATCATGAGGGGCTGCAGTGGCTCGTGGGTCTGCGAACCCACATCCATACCCACACATATGCAGTCAGAACCGGCACTAGCCATTTAGGGGCCCAAATAATTTTGTTGCCCAATCCATTTTAGTGGTTAATTTCCTGCAATTCTACAGTCGTGGCCAAAAGATTTGAGAATGACAAATATTAATTTTCACAAAGTCTGCTGCCTGAGTTTGTATGATGGCAATTTGCATTTACTCCAGAATGTTATGAAGAGTGATCAGAAGAATTGCAATTAATTGCAAAGTCCCTCATTGCCATGCAAATGAACTGAATCCCCCAAAAACATTTCCACTGCATTTCAGCCCTGACACAAAAGGACCAGCTGACATGTCAGTGATTCTCTCGTTAACACAGGTGTGAGTGTTGATGAGGACAAGGCTGGAGATCACTCTGTCATGCTGATTGAGTTCAAATAACAGACTGGGAGCTTCAAAGGAAGGGTGGTGCTTGGAATCATTGTTCTTCCTCTGTCAGCCATGGTTACCTGCAAGGAAACACATGCCGTCATCATTGCTTTGCACAAAAAGGGCTTCACAGGCAAGGATATTGCTGCCAGTAAGATTGCACCTAAATCAACCATTTATCGGATCATCAAGAACTTCAAGGACAGCGGTCCAATTGTTGTGTTGAAGGCTTCAGGTCGCCCAAGAAAGTCCAGCAAGCACCAGGACCGTCTCCTAAAGTTGATTCAGCTGCGGGATCGGGGCACCACCAGTACAGAGCTCGCTCAGGAATGGCAGCAGGCAGGTGTGAGTGCATCTGCACGCACAGTGAGGTGAAGACTTTTGGAGGATGCCTGGTGTCAAGAAGGGCAGAAAAGAAGCCACTTCTCTCCAGGAAAAACATCAGGGACAGACTGATATTCTGCAAAAGGTACAGGGATTGGACTGCTGAGGACTGGGGTAAAGTCATTTTCTCTGATGAATCCCCTTTCCGATTGTTTGGGGCATCCGGAAAAAAGCTTGTCCGGAGAAGACAAGGTGAGCGCTACCATCAGTCCTATGTAATGCCAACAGTAAAGCGTACTGAGACCATTCATGTGTGGGGTTGCTTCTCAGTCAAGGGAGTGGGCTCACTCACAATTTTGCCTAAGAACACAGCCATGAATAAAGAATGGTACCAACATATCCTCCGAGAGCAACTTCTCCCAACCATCCAGGAACAGTTTGGTGACGAACAATGCCTTTTCCAGCATGATGGAGCACCTTGCCATAAGGCAAAATTGATAACTAAGTGGCTCGGGGAACAAAACATCAATATTTTGGGTCCATGGCCAGGAAACTCCCCGGACCTTAATTCCATTGAGAACTTGTGGTCAATCCTCAAGAGGCAGGTGGACAAACAAAAACCCACAAATTCTGACAAACTCCAAGCATTGATTATGCAAGAATGGGCTGCCATGTGTTAATTGACAGCATGCCAGGGTGGATTGCATCAACTTCACGTAATTGTCAATAAACGCCTTTGACACTTATGAAATGCTTGTAATTATACTCTAGTATTCCATAGTAACATCTGACAAAAATATCTAAAGACACTGAAGCAGCAAACTTTGTACAAATTTATATTTGTGTCATTCTCAATATTTTTGGCCATGAGTGTACACATTTTGCCATTTTGTAACACATTTTATTCCATTCTACTCATTTTGTCATTGGGCAGAGAGAAAAATTCTAACTCTCAATAGTAAGTTGAGACCCCGACTGAGCTCCAAATATATGTGTATATATATATATATACACACACACACATACATACAGTTGAAGTCGGAAGTTTACATACACCTTAGCCAAATACATTTAAACTAAATTCCTGACATTTAATCCTAGTTAACATTCTCTGTTTTAGGTCAAATAGGATCACCACTTTATTTAAAAAATGTGAAATGTCAGAATAATAGTAGAGAGAACTATTTATTTCAGCTTTTATTTCTTTCATCACATTTTCAGTGGGTCAGACGTTTACATACACTCAATTAGTATTTGGTAGCATTGCCTTTAAATTGTTTAAATCTGGTCAAATGTTTCGGATAGCCTTCTACAAGCTTTCCACAATAAGTTGGGTGAATTTTGGCCCATTCCTCCTGACAGAGCTGGTGTAACTGAGTCAGGTTTGTAGGCCTCCTTGCTCGCACGCGTTTTTTCAGTTCTGCCCACATATTTTCTATGGGATTGAGGTCAGGGCTTTGTGATGGCCACTCCAATACCTTGACTTTGTTGTCCTTAAGCCATTTTGCCACAACTTTGGAAGTATGCTTGGGGTCATTGTCCATTTGGAAGACCCATTTGCGACCAAGCTTTAACTAACTGAAGTCTTGAGATGTTTCTTCAATATATCCACGTGGATTGCATCAGTCCCTCCTGCAGCAAAGCACCCCCACAACATGATGCTGCCACCCCCGTGCTTCACGTTTGGGATGGTGTCCTTTGGCTTGCAAGCCTCCCCCTTTTCCCTCCAAACATAACGATGGTCATTATGGCCAAACAGTTCTATTTTTGTTTCATCAGACCAGAGGACATTTCTTCAAAAAGTACCATCTTTGTCCCCATGTGCAGTTGCAAACCGTTGTCTGGCTTTTTTTTATGGAGGTTTTGGAACAGTGGCTTCTTCCTTGCTGAGCAGCCTTTCAGGTTATGTCGATATAGGACTTGTTTTACTGTGGATATAGATACTTTTGTACCTGTTTCCTCCAGCATCTTCACAAGGTCCTTTGCTGTTGTTCTGGGATTTATTTGTACTTTTTGCACCAAAGTACGTTCACTTCTTGGAAACAGAACGAGCCTCCTTCCTGAGTGGTATGACGGCTGCGTGGTCCCATGGTGTTTATACTTGTGTACTATTGTTTGTACAGATGAACGTGGTACCTTCAGGCGTGTGGAAATTGCTTCCAAGGATGAACCAGATTTGTGGAGGTCTACAATTTTTTTTCTGATGTCTTGGCTGATTTCTTTTGATTTTCCCATGATGTCATGAAAACATTTTTTTGGAAAATGACTTGTGTCATGCACAAAGTAGATGTCCGACTTGCAAAAAATATAGTTTGTTAACACGAAATTTGTGGAGTGGTTGAAAAACGAGTTTTAATGACTCCAACCTAAGTGTATGTAAACTTCTGACTTCAACTCTATATACCTGATATACCACGGATGTCAGCCAATAAGCATTCAGGGCCCGAACCACCCAGTTTATATATATATATAGACAGTGCATTCAGAATGTATTCAGACCCCTTGACTATTTCCACATTATTAAATATAGGTTTTTCCTCATCAATCTACACACAATACCCAGTAAACGTCAACAGCTTTTTTGTGTGGAAAATGTATAAAAAGAGAAAACAGAAATACCTTATTTACATAAGTATTCAGACCCTTTGCTATGAGACTGAGACTTTATCTCAGGTGTTATCCTGTTTCCATTGATCATTCTTGAGATGTTTCTACAACTTGATTGGAGTCTACCTGTGTTAAATTAAATTGATTGGACATGATTTAGAAAGGCACACACCTGTCTATAAGGTCCCACATTTGACAGTGCATGTCAGAGCAAAAACTAAGCCATGATGTCGAAGGAATTGTAGGTAGATCTGGGGAAGGGCACAAAACAATTTATGCAGCATTGAAGGTCCCCTAGAACACAGTGGCCTCCATCATTCTTAAATGGAAGAAGTTTGGAACCACCAAGACTCTTCCTAGAGCTGACCGCCCAGCCAAACTGAGCAATCGGTGGAGAAGGACCTTGGTCAGGGAGGTGACTAAGAATCCAATGGTCACTCTGACAGAGCTCCAGAGTTCCTCTATGGAGATGGGAGAACCTTCAAGAAGGACAACTATCTCTACAACACTCTACCAATCAGGCCTTTATGGAAGGGTGGCCCGACAGAAGCCACTCTTCAGTAAAGGGCTCATGACAGCCTGCAAGATTCTCTAGTCTGATGAAACCAAGACTGAACTCTGTGGCCTGAATGCCAAGCGTCACGTCTGGAGGAAACCTGGCACCATCCCAACAGTGAAGCATGGTGGTGGCAGCATCATGCGGTGGAAATGTTTTTCCGCAGCAGGGACTGGGAGACTAGTCAGGATTGAGGGAAAGATGAACGGAGCAAAGTACAGAGAGATCCTTGATGAAAACCTGCTCCAGAGCGCTCAGGACCTCAGACTGGGTCGAAGGTTCCCCTTCCAACAGGACAACGGCCCTAAATACACAGCCAAGACAACGCAGGAATGGCTCTGGGACAAGTCTCTGAATGTTCTTGAGTGGCCCAGTCAGAGCCCGGACTTGAACCCGATCGAACATCTTTGGAGTGACCTGAAAATAGCTGTGCAACGACGCTCCCCATGCAACCTGACAGAGCTTGAGAGGATTTGCAGAGAGAAACTTTCCAAATACAGTTATGCCAAGCTTGTAGTGTCATACCCACGAAGACTCAAGGCTGTAATCGCTGCCAAAGGTGCTTCAACAAAGTACTAAGTAAAGGTTCTGAATACTTATGTAAATATGATATTTCAGTTTTTTATTTTTAATACATTTGCAAAAATGTCTAAAAAGCTGTTTTTGCTCTTTCATTATGGGCTATTGTGTGTAGATTGACGAGGGGAATTTTTTTTCATCCATTTTAGAATAAGGCTGTAATGTAACAAAATGGGGTCTAAATACTTTCCGAAAACACTGTATATACAGAATACTATATGGTGTCATTTTTAAAAATGTGTTTAACCTTTTATTTAACTAGGCAAGTCAGTTAAGAACAAATTCTTATTTACAATGACGGCCTACCCCGGACAAACCCTAACCTGGACACTGCTGGACCAATTGTGCGACTCCCTATGGGACTCTCAATCACGGCCGATTATGATACCGCCTGGAATCGAACCAGGGTCTGTATTGACGCCTCTAGCACTGAGATCCACTGCCTCACATACTGACCACACCGCTCGCGTCGCGTGTGCGAGCGTTGCAAAATAAAGTTAAACATACATGTTATTCAATTATTACACCCACACTGTTCGCGCATGCCAACGAGCGTCTGCGTTGTCAAGGGCTAAAATAGAAGTCCGTTCTATTTGTGACACTGATCGCGGTGCAAGTCCTGCCTTTCCCATCTCCTCATTGATTTATAGAAGCTAATACCCACGCGCCATCTCCTCATCTCCTCATTGGTTACGTGGGTGATTGAAAGACGAACTGAGATCGGTCGTGGTCATGGTAATACTATTAGATGCCAATCGCCATATAAAGTCCAGAGAAGAAAAATCCTGAAAGGAGGAGTGATGACTAGAAACGATTCGGTTGGCTCTTTTATGTGTGGATTAATTGTCGGAGTAGAGGACCTTGTGCATTTCAGGTAAAATAACAACTCACCGTTTATATCCTAGGACAAATTAGCTAGCAACAGCAAGCTAGCTAAATAGGACAAATTAGCCAGCAACTGCAAGCTAGCTAGCTATATTGCCATAATTGTTTAATGCTTTTCGACCTGTCTCCAAATTAATATAATTGGTTCAGAGTTTGTTTCGATATTTCAACCTGGCGTCGTGATCGCATTTGGTGTGGGGGGGCAAAATCAATTTGCGCAAGATGGCGCACATGCGCGACCGGTTTGGGTAAGGTGTCCTGTGCAGCTCAGGAGCCCCCTTTTACTCCACCCATTCCATTGGCAGCGGAATCACATCACATGTGCTTACTGCACTACAGAAAATCGTAGGGCATGCAGGGTAGGGCATGCTCACTGAATTATAAGGCAACTACACTCAAAAATCGAAGTTTCTTCATCCCCTGATGTGGTTTAAGCATTTTTCTATAGAGAAAAGTGTGAAAAAATGTGATAACCCAGAAAAAAATGGGGACATCCGAAACCTGGAAAAATGAAGAAAATTGAATTTGGGAAGAAAACATAAGTAGGCAAAAAAAAAAGATGTTTTTTGCTGTGCATGACTGCACTTTAGAATGTGTGTCATCTTGCAGGACAGCATTTTGGGGCAAGTTGTGGGCCAATATTGAATATGCACCCAAGAGTGAAGAGAGGTTGGGCCATCCTAGAAATGTTTTAGTGACATGTAATATATACAATTTAGTAGACGCTTTTATCCAAAGCATTTTTACTTATGCCTGGGAATCGTACCCAATATCCTGGCAATGCAATGCAAGATGCATGACAGGGTTATAAATGCTTTGTTAAGCCTCAATTTAGTATTATTTATATGGCCTTTATTAAGAGGTGCTTATGCCATCCTTTATAAAGCACAGGTTTAAGTTATATTTGACATAGTGCGTTGTCACATTTGACATTGGTAGTTATGTCACACAGTTATGCCAGATTTATGAACCTTTTATAAACCATGACATATGGTTATAGATTTCTAACACATTTATGTAGTGTTTATGAAGGCTTTATGAGCTGCATGTCATTTAAAGCGGGATATTACCTTAAACATCCTGTGTGGTGTGCTTATTCTTTTACCAGGTACAGCAGGAATATCTATCAATGGCGTGCACATATTTTTGTGAGGAATTACACTGGTCACTCAAAACAACAGAGTATAAATAGCACTCACTTTGTGATTAGGGACTGCAAAAATACTTTACGAGATATAGTCCCAACACAAATATAGGGTTGCTACCCAAGCCGTCTGGTCGTTCATGCTATCGGTTCGGTTGCCAGAGATGCGACCCATTCGTTGCCTTTTTTTTGCTAAATCTATGGACGTTTTATTGTAAATGCGAACTCCTCAGAGGGTCGGATAGGTTGTTTTGGAGTTTGAATTCGACTGGATTTAGGACCACGTGGACACCACAGAGCGGGCTGACAGGCTGTGTGAAGGCTAAACTTCTGGAAGGCTGTTTGGACCAGCAGTGAGAGCTGAGCATAGATCACTGTACTCGTTAAGCTCTTTCACCACCGAGTTGAAACAGGAACAGAAACGGGCTGGTCTTTAGTTGACTGATGTAGCTGGCAAGGCAACTGCTATTTAACTTAACTGAAAGAAAATGTGTGTTTATTCGCAATGCTGAGCTAGTTAGCTGAGTTAGCTCTCGACTGACGTGAATGAATAAGCTACGCTACTGAGTAGCTACCACAGCCAGGTCAGCTCTAGCCTCTAGTTATCTGGCAGGTAGCAAAATGGGGTGGCTATTACTATTATTGTAACTAAACTGTAAAGCCTCCGAAATTCGCACATTGTTTGTTGACTAGCGTAAACAGTCGAGGACACTGATTTCCCATGAAATAATCAAGTTGTATTTTATTTGGAAGAACAGACAGTGCACTGACCCGCCACACAAAACGCCTTCCCAATAACTCCCCCAGCATACCTCCACATCCTCACATACAGTAACTAATTTGCATAACATTGTGTGATAGGCTGAGAGACTTTAGAATGTGTAAAACCTTACATTACCCGCTTCTTAAACTGGATAAACACACAAAAAATAACCTCTGAGAAGTGTACAGTAACCAAACACATTCAGAATGCATTGACCAATTTCAACACAAAACCCTCTTGCCAAACAGGCCTCCGAATAGTTATTTGGGGTCTACCTCCCTAACCCATGTGATCTTCTGCTGCAATTGACTCAGGTGCTTGACCAGTCTCAAAGGAGACACATTCTCTTCAGGTGCACAGGGCAACTCAGTGTTCACATCCTTTTGCGTGGTACGAGTCTCTGTGTCTTTGACTGAGCTTTCAGTCCTGACAGTGTCCAGTTCCCATTCCACTGAGGCATTAACATCCACTGGGGCCCACAGTCTCACAATGTCCCCCACCCTTCTCCTGAAGGATAAACTAGGCAAAATTGGTTGCTTTTTCCTCGGGGGGTAGTATTGTCTTATAAGGCTTATGAGTCAATGCTCAACTCAGTCTCTTGTTCCGTGCCAGTGACCTCATGCTCTGAAACAACCCCAAAGTAAGGTTTGAGCCTGTTGTAGTGTACCACGGCACCAGTCCATTACACTGTATTACTCCATACAGCACCTCTGACAGTTCCTTTGCAATTTTGAAAGGACCCTTGAATTTCTTTCTCATGTTTGGGTGACAACCCCTTTTTCCTCTGGTAGTCTCGAAACCACACACACTCATCTTCCTCATACCTCTGGGGTGTCACCTTAAGATCAAAGTATTGCTTTTGTTTACCTGTGGCTTTTAGGCGATTTCTCTTTACAGCTTAAATACCCTTGCACCTTTTGCACATACTGAGAAACATACGGTTTCCTTCATTTTGTGTTCCCATAACAACATCAACCGATAAAGTAATTTCACTGCCTAACAGCACCATGTATGGTGTGAACCCCGTGGAAGATTGAACACTGCTCCTGTATGCCATCAACACATATGGGAGTATCTCATCCCAATTTCTTTGATTGTCATCAAGAAAAAGTGACAGCATGTTGATCAAAGTTCTTTGAATTTTTTTCCCACTAAACCATCTGATTGTGGGTTGTACGGAGTGGTTCGTGTTTTGTTCATTTGTAAAAGGTTGCACATTTCTATAAAAAAGACTACAATCAAAATGTCGCCCTTGGTCGCTATGGATAGAGCGAGGAACGCCTAGCTTCAACACAAATTCCTCTACTAGCTTCTTGGGCACTGTTATTGCTTCGTGAATGGGTATGGTATATGCCTCTGACCACCTAGTAAAGTCATCTCTGTAAACGGACCCATTAAGTCTACAGCTATCCTTTCAAAAGGGCGGCCTGTGACAGAACTTGTCATGGGCGCTCTGGGGGCTGGACCCTGTAACTTGTATGCAGTGCACAACACAACCCTTACACAACCGCTTTATGGCCCTCTGCCAGCCTGGCCAATACAATCTTGCTCTGATTTTACTGGTGAGTTTTTCAATTCCAAAATGGCGTCCTGTTGTGTCATTGTGGATATCTCATGTATGCGCTCATCTGGTACAACCCCTCTCCAGATGGTGTCATCTGTCTCATAGTTTTGACTCTTAAGGCATAACACCCCATTCTTCACATGTAATGCTCCCCACACTTGTCTGATTTCTTTAACTGGGAGACCACTGGGTCTCTATCCTGTGCTTCCAGAAGGAAAGCTGCATTTTTGGGTACTGCCTGGCTTGTTTGAGCTCCAACCAAAGGCTAAATAGTGACATCCTGAGGCTTGTTGACGACGGCTCTCAGATTGACAGTGGCCTCCTGTGAGATGGCTGTGTCTACACTCTCTGTATATGTGTGCCGGCGTGATACACCATCTGCAATACTGTGCAGTCTCCCTGGCCTGTGGACAATATCATAGTCGAACTGATCCAGTTTCTCTAACCATGTAGTCAACTGTCCCTCGGGTTGTTTGAAGTTACTCAGCCACCTCAGTGAGCTTGGATCAGTTCTCAGTAGAAATGTCCTCTCCAGCAAAAAGTGTGGAGAGGAAGAAACGCTACCACAGCAAGAAGCTACTTCTTGGCAGTTGAATACTTCCTCTTCTGTTTTGACAGTGCCCGACTAGCATATGCTACTACTCTCTATGCCTGTATCACATGCCTCAGTATCTATTATGAAATCTAGATTTGGGTTCGGAAAGCAAGGATGGGGGATGTGGTAAGCTCAGACTTTTAAGTGATTTAAAGCCCCTTCACACGCTGCTTTCCACTCAAAAATGTTCCCGTTATCTGTCAATCTGTACAACGGCCCCCCGCCATGGCTGCAAAATCTGGTGTGAACCTCCTGTATTATGACGCCAGGCCTAAAAAGCTTCTTGCCTCTGTGAGTGACTCGAGGCTAGGCCATGACCTGACTGTCTCTGTTTTCATGGGGTCAGTGAACCCTCCCTCAGCCTGAGATGATGTGGCCCAGGTAGCTCACTTGCGACCTGAACAAATGGCACTTAGATGGCTTCACCTGAAGTCCCGCCTGCTCCAATCCGCTGAAAACCTTGTCTAAACGCTTCACATGCTCTAGGAATGTACGACCAAACACTATGATGTCGCCTAAGTACACGAAACATGTTGTGTAACTTGTGTAACCTAGCGTTTTATAGTGTCTAATACATGCATTACCATTAATTGAAAGGTTGGTTATCCTCCCACAATGTACAGAAGAAATGTCAAGCTATCAGTGGCGATTTTAGCATGCAAATCTCGGTGGGGCCAAAAAAATACAAAACATGATTATGCATGCCAGCAAAGCCACAACACAAAACAATACATTTAATTGCACTATAACGGTGACAAACGGTGCCCACAAACTGCTAGAGCCTACATAAAGCTGTCCCAACAGCTGAGTCCCAACAGCAGTCCCAACACCTTACCACTGTTACACCAGGCTTTCTGCGGAGCCTTGTCTGGCATCTAAACATTTAATTCAGCCTCGTTTTACTGCCTTTTAAAAAAAACATAGCTGATATGGCTGACTTGTTTAAACAAATGTGGTTTCTAATGACAATTGAGATGTACAAACTATGGCATCAGGGAACACCAAGCGGATAAGAGGCAATCCGTCATTTTGATAAGACATTAATGAGCGAGCTAGGACGGACGTTGTCAATATAACTATTTGTTCAGCACTTTTGAAATGTATGGCGACAGTTCTAACAGTATTCTCCCTGTACACCAAGTCAGAACTGTTCCGTGACGATCTGAAGGATCAGGTTACAGTGGGTCCGCTCTACAGCGTGCTCTCTCTCGCAGAGGGGGAGAGCGGGAAGTCGGTTGTTTTATGGGCGGTCGTAAAAGACGCTGCCTCTATGCTCTGTAGTGTTTGAGATTGGAAGGTAAACTGTGGAACACAGAGAGACCATTGGACATCAAAAGTTTGAATAATTAAACAGTATTTCTATTTTTGAGAATGTGGGAGTGGTCCGTGGACACTTAAAGGGACAGTCATGTCGAGTGTGTTTCATTTGGCAATCTCATGAAGGACAGGAAACACACATTACTGTGTCTCTGGTTGTGTCCACTTCTCAGTTATGGGGTTTACATCTAAATGCTATGAAACGTACACGATTACATGTGAAACTATTTGTGAAAAGATTAAATGTGATGTGCCTTCAAAATGAGAGTATGGATTTTCATATAAAGTTTAACAAGTCAGTGACCACGCCCCTGTGAGTACAGACATTTTCATCGAAAGCCCCCTTTTAAAACCACCCGTGACAAAATTGACATTTTATGCCAAAGAGACCCACGGTAAGCCGGACGTCTTGAATGGTTAAAGAGATCAGAAACCATGAAGCGTTGAAATTGCTAAGAAATCTACAAACTAAAGAACAATTATTCAGACTGCAGCTGTTTAAATACTTTAGTCTGGTAAACGCAGTCGATCTAAGAACATTTCCAAATGGTATTCTGAAGTATCCATTATAACAACTAAAACCACGAAAGACCTTGGGACTTATGGGGAACGCAACCAGAGACTCTCTGATGAACTACTATCCAGCAGACGGACCTGCGACCACAGAGAGGGACAACAAAGTTTATGGCCGATGAGCACCGATGCGTTTTATCTATAATTTCTCTTCATTATTTCTCTTCATATGACAAGGATCGAAAAGGATTTGCCAGTAGATTGTCGACATGATTATGATTGCTAGCTAAGATTTTGAAAGTATGATGTTGACATGATCAGTTCAATCAAAGCTACTGTACATATAACGTGATTTGACGTCATTTTATCTGTGGCCAATGACCTTGAGCCTTCTTGGATGGGCACTTCTAATGTATCTCTATGTCAATACCCAAAGGACTCAAATTCTCGCGGTCACCCCTTAGACTTCGCGGTGACATTGTTTCCCCATGACTGACAGAACACTGAGCCAATCACGGTGCAACACTGTATTTTTTGCTGGCTTGCCCCACCACCACAGAAAGCACTGAGCTAGGCTGAAACACCTGCATTTTGAGGCTGCCTTAGTCAAGAAAATAAAAAAGAGACCATGTTTGTATGCGGCTTTATTAACTCAATGATATATATATTTTTAACATTGTTTGCAAACTGATATGTGACACCTATTAATGCCAAAATAACATGCAAAACAGGCAATTTTTTGTTAAAAATGTGGGGCTCAAACCAGGTGGGGTTCTCCTGG
This sequence comes from Oncorhynchus clarkii lewisi, assembly GCF_045791955.1. NCBI lineage: Eukaryota > Metazoa > Chordata > Actinopteri > Salmoniformes > Salmonidae > Oncorhynchus > Oncorhynchus clarkii. The sequence continues at coordinate 7,199,435 of NC_092176.1, read as the reverse complement.
GGCTGCACAGTCCTGGCCCTGGGGGTCTGCTGTACTGTTGTCTCTCTGGCCTTGGCCTAACACACCTGAAACCAATAATGAATGTTTCACTAAGATCCTAAAGCTGAGTGGGGTGTGTTGTGTTGGGGCGCTACAGGGCCGTGGACCCCTAGGGGCAGGACGAGGCGACCCAGCTATATTGTGTATAAAGAGCTCTACACTTCTATTAGGTCTATGATATGAATTATATGGAGGGTGTACCGTTTCTGTGTGTTAATGGGTAGGTGTGTGTTTTCATTCAACTTTTGTTTACCAAACCTTTCCATTTAGACATTAAAAAAAAAGATGGGAAGGAAGTTGTGTTGGGAGAGAGTTGAGTTATTGACTTGACTGGTGAGGGTCAGGCGTGTAGGTGGCTCAGATTGGCTGGGCGGTCTGGCTGTAATTTGATATAGAGGATGTCTTAAAGACAATCAAAAGTTGTCTTTGTACTTTATTTGTAAGAGCTGTTAATTTGATAGGCTATTGGTTAAAGATGCAACACAATATTGATTATTGAATTATCTGGTTCAGTCTTATCAATCACTTAAACATATTTAATCATCTCTTCCCTAGCTTGATGACTGTGGGCATTTTTGCTTACTTCTTGTTGTTCTACATAGAGACTGCTAGAAGGGCCGTCATATTAGATTGTGTAGAAATTCAGGAAATGTGCTTTAGATGCCCCCAAATATGGGAGGGCCCCCCTGTCAAGTTATGTCCCCCTTTGCAAATAACGATGTTGGGTGATTTAAAAAGTCATAGACAATCAATCAATTATATGACAGTCTTAGCAAACATTTTTTATTGTTTTATGTACAGTATGTAGAATCAATGAGAATAGAATGGTTCAGAATGTTTGTGAAACGTCACAGCACAGTTGAAAATTATATGGCAAATTGATATCAAAACTGGATGGTGTTCAGAGATAGATGGGAGGGGTTGAGTGGAGCTGAAGGATGGGACTAAAAACAAACATAAGATAACTATTGTAAAATATACTGTGTCTGTAAAATGTATATAATTTGTGGTTGATTTTACAAATACGGGCAAATGTTTTGGAAAATGAAACCTCTTGAAACTGCTTTTTATCTATATCAATATTTTCTTCACTTTTCTTCACTCTGTCTGGAAACAAGATCCTAATAGTGGCTGAGACCATATAATTTAAGAATATCAAGATTTTTATTGGTTTTCCCAAATACCAGAGAGGAAATGTCATTACCACAACATTATAAAATGTGCTATTATTGTTGAAATGTTAATTACATAAATTGTGCAAATGTCACACCTGCGCCCACTCTCCCGAGCCGCTGCCCAGCACTACGCATTCCTGCCACCATCATTACACACACCTGTTTCCCTCGTCACGCGCATCAGTGTGGACTCGCCTGGACTCAATCACCAGCTTTCATTACCTCCCCTATATCTGTCTGTTCACAAGGTTGTTCCCCGCTTCAGCACATTGTCGTCATGTCGTTTTGTTCCCCCCTGTTCTGGCACGTTCCCCCCTGTTCACTCCCTCGTCGTCCGGGTTAGGGAGGGTTTGGCTGGTAGGGATATCCTTGTCTCATCGCACACTAGCGACTCCTGTGGCGGGCTGGGCGCAGTGCACGCTAACCAGGTCGCCAGGTGCACAGTGTTTCCTCTGACACATTGGTGTGGCTGGCTTCCAGGTTGGATGCGCGCTGTGTTAAGAAGCAGTACAGCTTGGTTGGGTTGTGTTTCGGAGGACGCATGGCTTTCGACCTTAGTCTCTCCCGAGCCCGTACGGGAGTTGTAGCGATTAGACAAGATAGTAACTACTAACAATTGGATACCACAAAATTGGGGAGAAAAGGTGGGGTATATACAGTGCCTTGCGAAAGTATTCGGCCCCCTTGAACTTTGCGACCTTTTGCCACATTTCAGGCTTCAAACATAAAGATATAAAACTGTATTTTCTTGTGAAGAATCAACAACAAGTGGGACACAATCATGAAGTGGAACGACATTTATTGGATACTTCAAACTTTTTTAACAAATCAAAAACTGAAAAATTGGGCGTGCAAAATTATTCAGCCCCTTTACTTTCAGTGCAGCAAACTCTCTCCAGAAGTTCAGTGAGGATCTCTGAATGATCCAATGTTGACCTAAATGACTAATGATGATAAATACAATCCACCTGTGTGTAATCAAGTCTCCGTATAAATGCACCTGCACTGTGATAGTCTCAGAGGTCCGTTAAAAGCACAGAGAGCATCATGAAGAACAAGGAACACACCAGGCAGGTCCGAGATACTGTTGTGAAGAAGTTTAAAGACGGATTTGGATACAAAAAGATTTCCCAAGCTTTAAACATCCCAAGGAGCACTGTGCAAGCGATAATATTGAAATGGAAGGAGTATCAGACCACTGCAAATCTACCAAGACCTGGCCGTCCCTCTAAACTTTCAGCTCATACAAGGAGAAGACTGATCAGAGATGCAGCCAAGAGGCCCATGATCACTCTGGATGAACTGCAGAGATCTACAGCTGAGGTGGGAGACTCTGTCCATAGGACAACAATCAGTCGTATATTGCACAAATCTGGCCTTTATGGAAGAGTGGCAAGAAGAAAGCCATTTCTTAAAGATATCCATAAAAAGTGTCGTTTAAAGTTTGCCACAAGCCACCTGGGAGACACACCAAACATGTGGAAGAAGGTGCTCTGGTCAGATGAAACCAAAATTGAACTTTTTGGCAACAATGCAAAACGTTATGTTTGGCGTAAAAGCAACACAGCTGAACACACCATCCCCACTGTCAAACATGGTGGTGGCAGCATCATGGTTTGGGCCTGCTTTTCTTCAGCAGGGACAGGGAAGATGGTTAAAATTGATGGGAAGATGGATGGAGCCAAATACAGGACCATTCTGGAAGAAAACCTGATGGAGTCTGCAAAAGACCTGAGGTTGGGACGGAGATTTGTCTTCCAACAAGACAATGATCCAAAACATAAAGCAAAATCTACAATGGAATGGTTCAAAAATAAACATATCCAGGTGTTAGAATGGCCAAGTCAAAGTCCAGACCTGAATCCAATCGAGAATCTGTGGAAAGAACTGAAAACTGCTGTTCACAAATGCTCTCCATCCAACCTCACTGAGCTCGAGCTGTTTTGCAAGGAGGAATGGGAAAAAAATTCAGTCTCTCGATGTGCAAAACTGATAGAGACATACCCCAAGCGACTTACAGCTGTAATCGCAGCAAAAGGTGGCGCTACAAAGTATTAACTTAAGGGGGCTGAATAATTTTGCACGCCCAATTTTTCAGTTTTTGATTTGTTAAAAAAGTTTGAAATATCCAATAAATGTCGTTCCACTTCATGATTGTGTCCCACTTGTTGTTGATTCTTCACAAAAAAATACAGTTTTATATCTTTATGTTTGAAGCCTGAAATGTGGCAAAAGGTCGCAAAGTTCAAGCTGGCCGAATACTTTCGCAAGGCACTGTATATATTTTTTAAGCAAAAATAAAATCACTCCCTGTACCTGCTCATCTCCAGCGTCAGTTCTTACACCAAAGCTATTTTATATAACATTTCACAGTCTTTTTTTTGTTGTTCTTAATTATACATATTGATCATTGTCATGTCAAAATGTCCACATATGCCTTGATGATACTCAGAAACATGTATTTAACATTACTTTTGAAATTATCTTAAGAACAATATTATAAGGTGCACATGTGAAAAATCATTAATATCAATTAGAATTTAATACACCTTTGCCTCAAAAATATGTACCGTGACAGAAATGACTAAGCATTGTGGTAATAACTGAGTGTGGTGGAAATGACATTTCATATAAAACCGAGGAAAAATATCTCTAAACATTTTGTCACAGTTGTACATGTTTAATTTGATTGAAGATATAGAACAGACCATTTGTTCCTATTCATCCCAAAGGTGTTCGATGGGGTTGAGTTCAGGGCTCTCTGTGCAGGCCAGTCAAGAACTTCCACACCTGTAATGTATACGCTGGGAGTTGGAACGCAAGTGCAGGTGGTGAGTTTAATCATAAACGGACCAATACAACAAACATGAGTAGTGTACAGACATAAAACACATAGTTCCATTCCCCAGGCAGTATTGACTAAAGGAGTGACAGATATAGGGGAGGTAATCAGTGAAGTGATGGAGTACAGGTGTGCCTAATGATGAATGCCAGGACCGGTGGTTAGTAAACCGGTGACGTCGAACGCTGGAGGGGAGGAGTGAGAGTAGATGTGATAACACCGATCTCAACAAACCATTTCTGTATGGACCTCACTTTTTGCACGGGGGCATAGTCATGTTGAAACAGAAAAGGGCCTTCCTCAAACTGTTGCCACAAAGTTGGAAGCACAGAATCATCTAGAATTTCATTGTATGCTGTAGTGTTAAGCTTTCCCTTCAATGGAACTAAGGGGCCTAGCCCAAACCATGAAAAGCAGCCCCAGACCATTATTCCTCCTCCACCAAACTTTATAGTTGGCACTCTGCATTGCGGCAGGTAGCGTCCTCCTGTCATCCACCAAACCCAGATTCGTCGGTCAGACTGCCAGATGGTGAAGCGTGATTCATCACTCCAGAGAATGCGTTACTACTACTCCAGAGTCCAATGGCGGCTAGCTTTTTTCACCACTCATTGTGCATGGTGATCTTATGCTTGTGTTCGGCCATGGAAACCCATTTCATAAAGCCTCCGACGTTGCTTCCAGAGGCAGTTTGGAACTCGGTAGTGAGTGTTACAACGTAGGACAGACTAATTATTTTCAGGTCTTAAGGTAAGTAAAAATGTATGAACTAGTACATTTTGTCATTAGCCACCACATTCTGCCCTTACATCACAGCTCATTATGTGGTGGTAATGACATGTGGTGGGAATGATATTTTAACAGTATTTGGTCATAAATAGCAGGGATTCTAGCGTGCTAACTCCAGTTGAAGGGCTAGCATACAATGTATCCTAAAATACACATAATTAAAACATAATTTAAAAAATCTAACATAATAAAAATATTATTTTCTCAAGTCATATTTATCTTTATATTTCTATAATTTCCTGGCATCAAAATTGGAATTCCCCTCATGACATCAATGTGCTCCACTGTCACTATTCATGTCCATGGTAACCAAGTAAACAAACTTGAAAAAGATTATCATGTCATTTATTATTATTCTGACATTTCACATTCTTAATATGAAGTGGTGATCCTAACTGACCTAAGACAGGGAATTGTTACTAGGATTAAATGTCAGGAATTGTGAAACTGAGTATAAATGTATTTGGCTAAGGTGTATGTAAAACTTCCGACTTCAAGTGTGTGTGTGTGTGTGTGTGTGTGTGTGTGTGTGTGTGTGTGTATATATATATATAATATTTTTTTATTAAGTCCCCCACCACTTCTAAAACCGAAGTTGCACCCCTGATTTTCTCCCTACCTCGACTGCACTGTCTTCTGCAGCAGCTGCTGGTCTGTCGGTGCTAAGCCTAGCATCATTTCTCAGCACAGTCAGTCACATCACTTGGACCAGCAGAACCAGAACTTTTACCAAAGGAGTTGGTTCATTTCACACACTTAGCAGCATTGGTATCAAGATCCTTTCTTTTTGTCTCTAACCATTTTGGTACCACCTTTTCATTTTTTTTACGATCCTTGATCTGGGCTGACTGATGACATTGAGTCAATGCAGGTCTGTTTGCTGATGCGTGTTTGAATGTGAATGTGAATTTTTGCACAACCTCAGCCAATCAGAAAACGGGGCCGGCCGTTGTCCACTGATCAGGCAAACGTTGAAATATACAATGAACTCAAAAGTATTGGGACAGTCACATTTTTTTGGTTTTGTCTCTTTGAAATGATAGACTGCAGTCAAAATGCAGACTCAGCTTTAATTTGAGTGTATTTTCATCCATATCTTGTGAACGGTTTAGAAATTACAGTCCCCCCCAATTTATATGACCAAAAGTATTGGGACAAAATTCACTTGTGTATTAATTAAAGTAGTCAAAAGTTAATCATTTGTTCCCATATTTATAGCACGCAATTACTACATCAAGCTTTTGACTACACATTTGTTGGATGTATTTAAATGTGAATAATGTTCAGAAACACTTCTTATTTACAATAAAAATGCCTCCAATGACACAATTCATTATTTACCTTTCAATAATCTGAAACAACCACAACAAACAGCGAATGCATCCAACAAATTTGTAGAGTGACTACATCAAGCTTGTTGATTGTGTGCTTTAAATATGGGACCAAATACCTAGCTTCTTACAAATTTGTCCCAATACTGTTGGTCCCCTAAAATGGGGGGACTATGTACAAAAGGGGCTGCAATTTCTAAACAGTCCACCCGATATGGATGAAAATACCCTTCAATTATAGATGACAGTCTGCGCTAACCACAGTCATTGTATCATTTCCAATTCAAAGTGCTGGGGTACAGAGCCCAAACAACAAAACATTTGTCACTGTGACAATACTTTTGGAGCTGTACATAATGACAAAAGAGGAAAAAAAATGTTTTTGTGAATAGATTTTTTGTTGTTGTCAATTTTGACCAGCCAACCCAACAAAATGATGGTTGGGCACAATCTGCCACTTGCCAGAATTGTCTGATGGCCAGTCTGCCCGCCCGTGATAATTGCTGACCAACTTCTAAATCGCATTAACCTTTTGACATTACAGATTTCCTGGGAAGCCCTCCAATCCAATGTCCCAAGGATGTACAAGCTACTCTGGACAACATGTGCCGCTCAGCAATCTTTTCGAGAATGAAGCTTCAAAATTCTTCAGTTGATTTCCTCTATTGTGTGACAAGTCAGGGTGTCATATTTAGTTAGGGATACATTACAGTATTGATATGTTTGGGTTTATCTGTAGTACCTTGATACCTCCAAGATGCAGTAAGGTTCTTATCACCGAGTATCATAACTCTCATCTGTCAATGAGTAAATTGGTGAGCAAATGCACATTCTATACTGTTTCTTACTATTGTTTGTTTTCCTACATTCTGTTCTTGTACAGCGTTTTACTTTTCTAGGTTTCCTCAGATTGTATGCACATTGATTCAATGAACAGTTCTGTAACTGAAACCCAAGGAGTAGTCACATTACTTGATTTTGTTTTGACCCAGATTCATTATTTCAGTGTTGCATATTTGTGCTGAGTGTTGCAACAGGGAGAAAAATTGATATGGCATTTCCCCCTTAGGCGAAGGATGTGAAACATTATTGAAGGAGAAATTTCAGTCGAATTTAGGTTTCTGGACAAAATCCAAACAATGCTCACAAATACACAGGTTCAGATAAAAACAGAGGTACATTAATATACCTGGTCAGCCTGAATCTCATGATGGCTCTCTTGCATGCCCCTCTTGCCATTGCTCATGTCTTAATTTGCACCCACAGATCAAAATGTGCCTGTCTACAGGCAACAAAGAGCAACACGCACAAGAGAAACCATCAACAGCCTCCTGACCGAGTTAAAAAGTATAGTAGATATTTGTGTCAGAAGCAATCCAGAAAAGGTTATACACTCAATCCAAATGAAGTTCATTCATTTCCCCTCTCGTAGACGGTGACGACAGATTATATTTTCACTTTTACATGGTCTATACTCGCGCAATTGGGGGCACAATGACATTACCTTGAATGCTTTTTGGTAAGTCTGTTGCAGTGGATTTAAACACTCTCTTCTATTTAAACATACAGACAGACCTGAACAACTTACCCAAAAATAATGAGATATTTATGAGTGCCGTCGCTTCACACTTTTTTGTTTGTTGCTTTTATGGGTTTTATGCAGCAAACAAACTTTTGAGAGAGAGATGGACCTCTTTTGATAACTGGTGAGACCTACATATTGTATGATAAATGGACTGTAGTCGAATTTTACTATGTTGATCATTTGTTTTTATGGTTGCATTGACAATGACTGAAGTTCAGCTGGGGTTCAATGCAGCGGGTTTGGTTTGCAGGACTCTTCCATGGCAGTCTCTAGGGGTCTTTCGCAGTAGCAGCGTGTCCCAAGTCCCGCAAACAGGACAAGACGGGCAGCCCGGCCACAGACAGTCTGCTTCAGCCTAGCCGCATGTGGGTGCCCTTCATGAATGACGTGGCTGTGCGGGTCATCAGGGGATTGCTGAGGTCAGTGAGAAACTCACACATAGTCTCTGATAATGCAATCCATCACTCTGTTTATATGGCCATAGATAATCTTGTTCATACATTATCCATGTATGATATTAGTTGTCAGAACTCCCTGGTCAAAGAGGAGATTTATTCTGTAGAAGTCCAAAAATAATGACTAACCTTTAACTAGATAAATTCAGTAAAAAGTAGAACTAATATTCTCTGATTCCTCAGGTTAAGCAAGCCTAAAATTGCTCAGACCCATTCAGTCAACAGACAGGTGCTCAGCGGCAGTCACAATGACTGGTCGTGTTGGCTTACAATGATTTCATCCACTTCAGAAGAAAACGGAATTCAATCTAGCCTATTAGGACCAGTGCTGTAAAGTACTTAAGTAAAAACACTTTAGTACTACTTAAGTTGTTTTTTGGGGGTATCTGTACTTTACTTTAGTGTTGATATTTTTGACATATTTTACTTCACTACATTCCTAAAGAAAATATTGTACTTTTACTTGACAACTCAAAGTACTCATTACATTTGGAATGCTTAGCACGACAGGGTGAAATTCACACACTTATCAAGATAACATGTGGTCATTCCTACTGCCTATGGTCTGGCGGACTCACTAAATACAAAGACATTATTTACAAGATTCATGAGGGTTGAAGCGTGCACCTGGCTATCCATACATTTTAAAATTAAGAAAAGGGTCTGCTTTGCTTAATATAAGGAATTTGAAATGATTTTTACTTTTGATACTTAAGTATATTTAAAACCAAATACTTTTAGACTTTTACTCAAATACTATTTTACTGGGTGACTTTCACCTTTACTTGAGTAACTTTCTATTAAGGTATCTATACTTTTACTCAAGTATGACAATTGTGCACTTTTTCCACCACTGATCAAGACTAGCCTGGTGCTCAGTCTCTGAGCCATTTTGCGGTTTGTTCTTAGCTAAGCTAACGTACCATGTGATCTGTCTGGCTCCCAGGCTAGCCAAGAACAAATGCAAGAAAAACTTGTGCTAGCTCCAGTAAGATGTAGTGGTTTGTCTGTCTGTGCTCTCTGTACTTAAATTGTAATTTCCTATTGGGAAAAAGTCAGAGAAGAGCCCATCTGCTGAATCTGTCAGTGAGCAAAGGTCAGAGGACACCTTTTCTTATCTTTATCAGTGGTGCACAATCACGCAGACATCACTTGTAGTAACAGTAAAGTTACTGTATAGCTTATGAATAGATTAGTATTGCTGTGAAGTTTTCCAAACCCACTCGTTTGACAAGAGATTCCAGCGGTTTGGTCCCAAACCAGAGGAGCAGGGTGTGAGTACCCCCTTATTGAACCCTTAACAGCACAGAAACCAGCCTTACTGAGATCAATGATTTGCTGTGAAGCCAGCTTTTGCATGTTGTATTGATTTCCAGAAAGCTTTTGATTGTGTAAATAGGGATATTTTAGCCTGTAGTTTGTTAAAGACACTTCTTACTTTTCTTTGATATGATATTTGATCACCCAATCCAGTCTCTTTACAAAGTACCAATTGCTTGATTGCGTGTTAATGAATATCGTACAGATTGGTTTCCGACACCCTCGGGTGTAAAACAAGGAGACGCCTTATCACCGACTTTGTTTGCTTTGTTTATAAATGATTTGGCAAAATCATTTAAACAGTTAAATATTGGCGTAAGATATGATGACGAAATAAGTATCTAAGTATCATTTTATATGCGGATGATATTATTTTGATGGTATAAACTGAACAAGATCGGCAGAACATGTTATCATGTGCTGTCAATTGGTGTAAAAGATGGAGACACACCATCAACTAGACAAGAACACAGATCATGCATTTTAGAAAACCAGCTACTAAGAGAAGTGGTTTTCAGTTTTGTTTTGGTGAAGACATTCTTGAGTTTACTAGCAAATATAAAAATGTGGGTATTTTTATTGAACATATTACCTTTCTATACGGAACATCTCTCCTTCCGTGACCTCCAATTGCTCTTAAATACTAGTAAAACTAAATGCATGCTCTTCAACCGATCGCTACCTGCACCTACCCGCCTGTCCAACATCACTACTCGGGACGGCTCTGACTTAGAATACAACTACAAATACTTAGGTGTCTGGTTAGACTGTAAACTCTCCTTCTAGACCCATATCAAACATCTCCAATCCAAAGTTAAATCTAGAATTGGCTTCCTATTTCGCAACAAAGCATCCTTCACTCATGCTGCCAAACATACCCTTGTAAAACTGACCATCCTACCAATCCTCGACTTTGGCGATGTCATTTACAAAATAGCCTCCAATACCCTACTCAACAAATTGGATGCAGTCTATCACAGTGCAATCCGTTTTGTCACCAAAGCTCTCGTTGGCTGGCCCTCGCTTCATACTCGTTGCCAAACCCACTGGCTCCATGTCATCTACAAGACCCTGCTAGGTAAAGTCCCCCCTTATCTCAGCTCGCTGGTCACCATAGCATCTCCCACCTGTAGCACACGCTCCAGCAGGTATATCTCTCTAGTCACCCCCAAAACCAATTCTTTCTTTGGCCGCCTCTCCTTCTGCTGCCAATGACTGGAACGAACTACAAAATCTCTGAAACTGGAAACACTTATCTCCCTCACTAGCTTTAAGCACCAACTGTCAGAGTAGCTCACAGATTACTGCACCTGTACATAGCCCACCTATAATTTAGCCCAAACAACTACCTCTTTCCCTACTGTATTTAATTAATTAATTTATTTTGCTCCTTTGCACCCCATTATTTTTATTTCTACTTTGCACATTCTTCCATTGCAAATCTACCATTCCAGTGTTTTACTTGCTATATTGTATTTACTTTGCCACCATGGCCTTTTTTTGCCTTTACCTCCCTTATCTCACCTCATTTGCTCACATCGTATATAGACTTGTTTATACTGTATTATTGACTGTGTTTGTTTTACTCTGTGTAACTCTGTGTCGTTGTATGTGTCAAACTGCTTTGCTTTATCTTGGCCAGGTCGCAGTTGTAAATGAGAACTTGTTCTCAACTTGCCTACCTGGTTAAATAAAGGTGAAATAAAATAAAAAAAATCTGCCCTGGCTGACTCAGCAAGTAGGGCTCTTGAAGGAGTTATAGGGAAAACAAAAACACTCAAAGATATTGGTTTTGCTACGTATTCCAAACTTTATCAGACGTGTGTGTCCTGTTCTGGACGATTCAGCAGGACTGTGGGGTACTAAGAGGTATTTTAAAAACGAACATGTCCATAACGGAGCAATAACTGGGGATATGGGCTGGGAGCCTGTGAGGTGAGATGGAAGGCGTGTCTGGTGAGACTTTTGGAATAGACTGTTGGAAATGCCAACTGACAGAATAGCTAGTCAAGTTTTGCTATGGGATCTATCCATACGGGGAGCCTGGACAACTGAAATGTAATACCTTTTTCAAGAGTCTGACTGAACTTAATCCCATAAGGGATGAGTTGCCAATTGGTGATTTGACACAAAAATAACATTTCATTCATTCCCTCTGACTGCAAGATAAGTTCTGTCATTCTTTCAGGACTGCCTTCCAAAGTTTGATAGCCAGCATTCTGTGGAAGACCAATGGTATTCTTCTCCTGGTTCCTGAGGTAACAGCTTCTTATTTCTGATCTGCAGTTAAACCCAATATTGTGATGTGCCATTTGATCATATATTATTTGTAGTAAAGTCTAATATTCACAATATTAGGCCTCAGTACCTCTCAGAAAACATTTGAACAATATGCAGATGAGATGAACAAAAGGCTGCTCATCTACCAAAGCCAAGCTCAGGACTACAACTGTCTGCAAGGTTAGCATGAACTTTTGTAGCACTTTGTCAAGTTTGACTTTTTCAATGCATTTCCATTGATGGGTAACGGTTGAGGCATATTTTGTATTTTGAGGCACGTTTTCTTCTCATTATCTGTCCCTTCCTCTCTGTCCTGTTCTTTGACTTTGGAAAGAATTCCAACAGCAGCTGAATGACTTGAGTGTCTTTCCAAAGGTGCCAGAGGTGCTCATCTCTAACCTGGGAGAACAACACCCTTCAACAGCAAGGCGTCACTTTGCAGGAGAGTGAGGCGAGAAAGTCACTGGGCCCTATTTGAATACTTTACTATGCACACGCCCTTCTGTCTTTTCTAGAGCAAACCACTAATTTGATAAGCTAAGATTGTTGAAAGCAATGGAGTGGAAACCATGTCTTCATCTATCCACTCATATCACTCCTTATCTCAAGGGAGTAACGATGCATTATAAAGTTATTCGAACAGGTCCAGTGAAAGCACACTGCCAAGCCTAATGCTTGTAGGACTAGGTGGGAGTCAGTCACACTAGTGAATTTCCTTGTGTGCAAGGAACCATCCCGCTTTTGAGAGAGCTGTAGGCCTTGAATCATGCTGAAGACGAGAGACAATGAGAGCTGTGAGGGCATTTTGAAGTAAAAACCTTACTAATGCTTCTGTACTAAAACATCTGTCTTTAAGCCTAGGTATTGGGTTCGAGTGTCACATTAACTCATATAGGATAGAAAAGTGTGTGTGTGTGTGTGCAGTAATAGAGGCCTGTTCTGACTGTTTGTGTGTGAAGAATGACCCCGTGATATCTGGGCGCTCAGCCAAGAGCTGACAGAAACTAACTGGTTCCTCGTAGCTTAACTGGAGGGAAGTGTTATATTCTGCACACCAGTGATAGAGCTGTTTGGAGCCTGTTTCTGGGCAAAAAAAATCATGTTTTGTGTGTGTGACCAGTACGACCATACATCATCTGGGCTGATAGTCAAAGGCGCTTTCTTGCCAAACTTGGGGGAACCGTTGAGCCTCTGTTAGAGGAAGTATGACTTCCTGTCATTCTGGTCCCTGTTGTCCTCACTCAGTTGTGACAGACTGAGGCAACCTTTTCACCCAGTTGTCTCCCCTCACACACACAGGGTCACGAGTAGCTTGACTATATCGCAAAACACCAGTCTCAATGTCAACAGTGACGAGGCGACTCTGGGATGCTGGCCTTCTAGGCAGAGATGCAAAGAAAAACCCATAACTCAGACTGGCCAAAAAATAATAATAATTAAGATGGGCAAAAGGACACTGGACAAAGGAACTCTGCCTACAAGACCAGCATCCCTGAGTTGCCTGTTGACGTTGAGACTGGCGTTTTGCGGGTACTATTTAATGAAGGACTTGTGAAGCGTCTGTTTTTATCAAACTAGACACTAATGTACTTGTCCTCTTGCTCAGTTGTGCACCGGGGCCTCCCACTCTTTCTATTCTGGTTAGGGCCAGTTTGTGCTGTTCTGTGAAGGGAGTAGTACACAGTGTTGTACGAGAGCTTCAGTTTCTTGGCAATTTCTCGCATGGAATAGCCTTCATTTCTCAGAACAAGAATAGACTGACGAGTTTCAGAAGAAAAGTATTTGTTTCTGGCCATTTTGAGCCTGTAATCGAACCCACAAATGCTGATGCTCCAGATACTCAACTAGTCTAAAGAAGGCCAGTTTTATTGCTTCTTTAATCAGAACAACAGTTTTCAGCTGTGCTAACAATTGCAAAATGTTTTTCTAATGATCAGTTAGCCTTTCAAAATGATAAACTTGGATTAGCTAACACAACGTGCCATTGAAACACAGGAGTGATGGTTGCTGATAATGGGCCTCTGTAGGTTTTCCTTTAAAGATCTGCCGTTTCCAGCTGCAATAGTCATTTACAATATTAACTATGTCTACACTATATTTCTGATCAATTTGATATTTTAATGGACACAAATTTGCTTTTCAAAAACAAGGAAATTTCTAAGTGACCCAAAACTGTTGAACGGTTGTGTGTGTGCATATGTAAATATGTGTTTAATAATTTGCGTACAGGGAGGGAGTCGGGACCAGGAAATCTGGTCTCAATGCAGACAGTGGACTGATCAGAGACACATTAATACTAATGGCTATGCCCACCTATTAATCAGGACAAAGGATGCATGTTAGCACCAAGTACTGTATAAACGGGGATAGAGGCTGACTGTAATTCATGTTGGTTTGGGGCCCACAGCACTATTAGCAGCGGTACAGGGAGGAGCTGGCCCGGGCTGTGCAGGAGAGCCAGGCCCAGACGAGGGAGGGACAGTGCTGGAGAGGCTTACTGAACATTCTGACCCAGCACCAAGACACCCTTTTTTTCTGCAGCAATAGACTAGATTAAAGTGAGATTTCACCAAAGACAGATTCATGGTTTGCATTTTCCGTTCTCTTGCTGCCACGAAGGGATTGAGAATACTGCTTCGGCAAAATTGAGTGTGTGACTAATAGATGTTATGGTTGGCTCTATAACAATGTTCAATACAGACAGCGTAGATTTGTTTCTGCCCGCGATTCAATCCGATCGCGGGTTGTAGGCTATACATTTACAGTAAAACGCTGTACATAAAATCTGACCTTAACTATTGTCTGCTGTCCAGCGTACTGAGCTACGGACAGAATCCCGGGCTAATTTTTTAATGAATGCAACGTTGTGGTTTATTCATTTTTTTTAAATTTCAATTATTATGCAGCCTTAAATTCCACATGGAGAAATTGTTAAAAAAAAAAGTGGTTCATCACAGTGACATTTTTGGGTAAACATTCCCTTTTGATCTGTAAATGATACTGAAAAATACATGTAAACATTTCATGGTTTTCACATTGACCGGAGCTGTAGAAGTAGTGAGAGATTTTAAATAGGTCCCTCAAAGATTTAAACCGTTTCTGGACCCAAAGTTCTCTGATCCCATGTAGATGTACTCACTAATAAAATTAAAGTAATGCACTCTACAAAACATGTTTTTAATAAGGCCTTCCTTTGGAACGGTTCCCTTAGGCGCTTCCTGCCCTGTGCAAATGTACGGCTTCGCGTCTCCCCAGTCAGCGGGGGGTGTACGGTTAAGACTTAACGTCTGCGAAACAAGATGTCCCAACTGTCCCTCCAGCGCAACGAAGCCAGCTGCTCAGCGCTCAGTTCTGGCTGACCATAGGTGAGAGGACTGAAGGTCCGAAAGGACAGATATACTGAGGACAACCCCGCCAATACGACTCCATGAAGAGCACACCGGAGAGAAGCACACCTAGAGAGGAGGAGAATGGAATGATTAAGACCGGTCATGAGAAAGGCAACCGCGTGACCTGATTCAATCCACAACCCGAGACGAGTCATCGGTGCCCACCTCAACATGTGTGTGTGCAGGTGCTCCAGAACCACAGGGATCAGCAGGATCTGGAAGGTGAGAGCTGGCAGGTAGTGATACAGGAACAGTGTCTTCTCCATCATGAAGAAGGGCAGGTAGTTGACGGCCCAGCCACCAGCACACACTACTCCTGCCTGAAGCAGCTGGCACCAGGTGGCTGGACAACAAAGTCAAACATTACATGACTGCTTTTCACCATGCCACTTTGCAACGTGTCAACATCATGTCAGCGTTTACATATTGTATGTCCGAAAGGCGCGTGTACCTTCTGGAATGTCTTCAATTTTCCGCCGCCTCCTTAATAGGTACGATAGGAAAAGAAGGACGTACACCGCAAGGGCGAGGTTTGCCAGGGTCCAAGTGACAAAGTTCCCAATCAGGTGGATCTGGGCCTGAAACAGAGGGTCAAGGCTCATCAAGCTAACACGTGGTTGCGCCATTTCATTTCAATGTAAGAATTCATTAATACACACACAACTGTTCAAATCTTGGCTGGAGTACAGTAGAGATATTGCAATATAAAACACAGCACACTTGAGTGACTGACAGACAAAGGTTGAAGAAAACCTACATTGCTTGCAGGGTGGAGCCAGTACGCAATGTTGGTATTCATCGTGATCCATTCTAGAGGTGAAGAGCTGTACTTGTGTTCAGAATCCTCATGCTTCACCGTCAGCATCTTCCACTGTCAGACCAACACAAAAGGAGAGAACGTGAAGTCCACCAATGAAACAGCCTAAAAAGGAATCACATGCTCATAGATATGCTGTCCTATTCTTACCTGTAGCTCCAGGAATTTTGCAATGAAGGTGAGGTTGCGGTTGATGTCAATGTGTGTGGGGGAGTGTAGCTCCAGCTCTCTCTCCCTCTGCTCCAGACCTAAAAAATAAATAAAGGCATAACACACATAACACAGTAACAATTACACAAAGTGTAATGATTCGGTTAAGAAGCCTGATGAATGAGTTGAATAAATGTGTTATGAAGGTTGTTATGAATGACACAGCAACACTCAGATGTTATGACTGGTTTCATAAAGGTTTTATGAATGCCTCATGTATAGCTCCTGTAAGTAAAGTGTTACTGAACGTAGATGATGAGTGTTAGGAAAGCTTACTCCTGCCGTAGCGGTGCTCCTCTACATTCCACACACCGCTGGGCTGGTAGCCCTTGTAGATCTTATCCCCCACCACTTCCAGCTGCCTGTAGCCCCACTCTGGAAGGGAGGAACCGCTCAGCTGCACGTCGACAACATCAGAAAGAGGATGTTAAAACAGATAAAACAGTAAAGACAAACAGTTTGAGAAATCCCCCGGGCTCCCTGAGCGTACCTTGAGCACAGCCGAGGTGTTGATGTGAATCAAACGTACTTCAGAGAGAATAGTCTTCCAGACATCTTGTTCCGCCTCCCTGTTCGCAATGTCCTACAGAACAGAGTTAAGAACAATGTCAGTATATACTGTATATGTACACTCAGTGGCCAATTTATCTAGTAACGGGTTGGACCCCCCCCATTGCCTCCAGAACAGGCTGAATTCTTTGGGGCATGGAAGCATTGCTCAATTGGAATCAAGGGACCGTGTGCTAGGAAGACATTCCCCATACCATTACAACACCAGCCTGTACCGTTGACACCAGTCAGGATGGGGCCATGGATTCATGCTGCTTACGCCAAATCAGGGATTTGTCAGACCATGCAATGTTTTTCCACTCTTCAATTGTCTAGTGTTGGTGATCGCGTGCCCACTGGAGCCGCTTCTTTTTTTCAGCTGACAGGCGTGGAATCTGGTGTGGTCGTCTGATACAATAGCCCATCCGTGACAAAGACGACTTGTGCATGACTTGTGCATTCCAAGAGGCTGTCTGCACACTGTTGTACTGCCCTGTTATTTGCCAGTTTGTGGCCCGCCTGTTAGCTTGCACGATTCTTGGCATTCTCCTTCGACCTCATCAACAAATTGTTTTAGCCCACAGGACTGCCGCTGACTGGATGTTTTTGTTTGTAGCACCATTCTCTGGAAACCCTAGACCCTGTCGTGTGTGAAAATCAAACGTTCAATCGAACTGTAACTGAATACCTCTATGCTTACTTTATATAGCAAGCCATGGATCAATGTCTGTAGGAGCAAACTATTTTAGTGAACTGCGTGTTGTACCTAATAAACTGGCCACTGAGTGTACAGACACCCCTTCAAATTATTGGATTTGGAAAATTCAGCCACACCCATTGTTGACAGGTGTATAAAAATTGAGCACACGAACATGCAATCTCTGTAGCCAAACATTGGCAGTAGAATGCCCATACTGAAGAGCTCAGTGACTTTGAACGTGGCACCGTCATAGGATGCCACTTTCCAACAAGTCAGTTCCTTCTGCCCTGTTAGAGCTAGAGCTGCCCCAGTCAACTGTATGTGCTGTTATTGTGAAGTGGAAACGTCTAGGAGCAACAACGGCTCAGCCACAAAATGGTAGGCCACACAAGCTCCCAGAATGGGTCCACCTAGTGCTGACGCATGTAGCGTGTAAAAATCATCTGTCCTCGGTTGCAACACTCACTACCGAGTCCCAAACTGCCTCTGGAAGCAATGTCAGCACAATAACTGTTTGTCGAGAGCTTTATGAAATGGGTTTCCATGGCCGAGCAGCCACACACACAAGCCTAAAGTCACCATGCGCAATGCCAAGCGTCGGCTGGAGTGGAGTTAAGCTCGTCGCCATTGGACTCGGGAGCGGTGGAAACACGTTCTCTGGAGGGATGAATCATGCTTCACCATCTGGCAGTCCAAAGGACGAATGTGGGTTTGGTGGATGCCAGGAGAACGTTACCTGCCCCAATGCATAGTGCCAACTGTAAAGTTTGGTGGAGGAGGAATACTTCCCCTTAGTTCAAGTGAAGGGAAAGCTTAACACTACAGCATACAATGACATTCTAAAAGATTCTGTGCTTCCAACTTTGTGGCAACAGTTTGGGGAAGGCCCTTTTCTGTTTCAGCATGACAATGCCCCTGTGTACAAAGCGAGGTCTATACAGAACTGGCTTGTCGAGATCATTGTGGAAGAACTTAACTGGCCTGCACAGAGCCCTGACCTCAACCCCATCGAATACCTTTGGGATGAATTGGAATGCTGACTGCGAGCCAGGCCTAATCACCCCACATCAGCGCCCGACCTCACTAATAATTGTGACGGAATGGAAGCAACTCCCTGCAGCAATGTTCCAACATCTAGTGGAATGCCTTCCAAAAATAGTGAAGGCTGTTATAGCAGCAAAGTGGGACCAACTCCATATTAATGCCCATGATTTTGGAATGAATGATGTTCGACGAGCAGGTGTTCATACTTTTGCTCATGTAGTGAATATACATATACAGTTGAAGTCGGAAGTTTTCATACACCTTAGCTAAATACATTTAAACTCAGTTTCACAATTCCTGACATTTAATCCTAGTAAAAAATCCCTGTATTGTGTCAGTTAAGAGCACCACTTTATTTGAAGAATGTGAAATGTCAGAATAATAGTTGAGAGAATTTTTACTTCAGCTTTTACTTCTTTCATCACATTCCCAGTGAGTTAGAAGTTTACATACACTCAACTAGTAGTTGGTAGCATTGCCTTTAAATTGTTTAATTGGGTCAAACGTTTTGGGTAGCCTTCCACAAGTTTCCCACAATAAGTTGGGTGAATTTTGGCCCATTCCACCTAACAGAGCTGGTGTAACTGAGTCAGGTTTGTCAGCATCCTTGCTCACACTTTTTCAGTTCTGTCCACAACATTTCTATGGGATTGAGGTCAAGGGCTTTGTGATGGCCACTCCAATACCTTGACTTTGTTGTCCTTAAGCCATATTGCCACAACTTTGGAAGTATGCTGTGGGTCATTACCCATTTGCGACCAAGCAAATGACTGATGTCTTGAGATGTTGCTTCATTATAGCCACATAATTTTCCATCCTCATGACGCCATCTATTTTATGAAGTGCACATGATGAAACTGCCGCTCATGAGGACCGCCACAGGAAGAAGATAAGTTCATTAGAGCTTACCAGCCTCAGAAATTGCAGCACGTAACAGACGCATCTCAACATCAACTGTTCAGAGGAGACTGCGTGAATCAGGCCTTCATGGTCAAATTGCAGCAAAGAAACTCCTACTAAAAGGACACCAATAAGAAGAGACTTGCATGGGCCAAGAAACACGAGCAATGGACATTAGACCAGTGAAAATTTGAGATTTTTGGTTCCAATCGCCGTGTCTTTGTGAGACGCAGAGTAGGTGAACAGATGACCTCGGCACGTGTGGTTCCCACTGTAATGCATGGAGGTGGTGTGATGGTGATTTGCTGATGACACTGTCGTTGATTTATTTAGAATTCAAGGCACACGCATTCTGAAGAAATACACCATCCCATCTGGTTTGTGCTTAGTGGGACTATCATTTGTTTTTCAACAGGACAATGAACCCACATACCTCCAGGCTGTGTAAGGGCTATCTGATCAAGAAGGAGAGTAATGGAGTGCCGCATCAGATGACCTGGCCTCCATAACTGCAACCCAATTATAGTAAGTATAGCTGAGAGTTTTCAGCTATACTATTCGTGGCTGTTTATTTACCACCACAGATAGATGCTGGCACTAAGACAGCACTCGGTCAGCTGTATAAGGAAATAAGCAAACAGGAAACCACTCATCCAGAGGCGGCGCTCCTAGTGGCCGGAGACTTTAATGCAGGGAAACTTAAATCAGTTCTACCAAATTTCCATCAACATGTTAAATGTGCAACCAGAGGGAGAAAAACATTCTAGATCACCTGTACTCCGCATAAAAAGCTCTCCCTCACCCTCTATTTGGTAAATCCGACCACAACTATATCCTCCTGATACCTGCTTACAAGCAAAAATTAAAGCAGGAAGCACCAGTGACTCGGTCTATAAAAAAAGTGTTCAGATGAAGCAGATGCTAAACTACAGGACTGTTTTACTAGCACAGACTGGACTGCACAGGCAACATTCGCACTGAGCTAAAAGGGTAGAGCTACCGCTTTCAAGGTGCGGGACTCTAACACGGAAGCTTACAAGAAATCCTGCTATGCCCTGTGACGAACCATCAAACAGGCAAAGCGTCAATACCGGGCTAAGATTGAATCATACTACACCGGCTCCGACGCTCATCTTATGTGGCAGGGCTTGCAAACTATTACAGACTACAAAGGGAAGCACAGCCGCGAGCTGCCCAGTGACATGAGCCTACCAGACTAGCTAAATCACTTCTATGCTCGCTTCGAGGCAAGAAACACTGAGGCATGCATGAGAGCATCAGCTGTTCCAGACGACTATGTGATCACGTTCTCCGTAGCCGACGTGAGTAAGACCTTTAAACAGTTCAACATACACAAGGCTGCGGGGCCAGACAGATTACCAGAATGTGTGGTCCGGGCATGTGCTGACCAACTGGCAGGTGTCTTCACTGACATTTTCAACATGTCCCTGATTGAGTCTAATACCAACATGTTTCAAGCAGACCACCATAGTCCCTGTGCCCAAGAACACAAAGGCAACCTGCCTAAATGACTGCAGACCCGTAGCACTCAAGTCCATAGCCATGAAGTGCTTTGAAAGGCTGGTAACGGCTCACATCAACACCATTATCCCAGAAACCCTAGACCCACTTCAATTTGCATACTGGACAAAAGGAACACTTGTGAGAATGCTATTCATTGACAACAGCTCAGCAGTCAACACCACAGTACCCTCAAAGCTCATCACTAAGCTAAGGATCCTGGGACTAAACACCTCCCTCTGTAACTGGATCCTGGACTTCCTGTCAGGCCGCCCCCAGGTGGTGAGGGTAGGTAGCAGCACATCTGCCACCCTGATCCTCAACACTGGAGCTCCACAGGGGTGGGTGCTCAGTCGCCTCCTGTACTCCCTGTTCACCCACGACTGCATGGCCAGGCACAACTCCAACACCATCATTAAGTTTGCAGACGACACAACAGTGGTAGGCCTGATCACCGACGACGACGAGACAATCTATAGGGAGAAGGTCAGAGACCTGGCCGTATGGTGCCAGAATAACAACCTATCCCTCAACGTAGCCAAGACTAAGGAGATGATTGTGGACTACAGGAAAAGGAGGACCGAGCACGCCCCCATTCTCATCGACTGGGATTTAGTGGAGCAGGTTGAGAGCTTCAAGTTCCTTGGTGTCCACATAAAAAACGAACTAGAATGATCCAAACACACCAAGACAGTTGTGAAGAGGGCACAACAAAGTTTATTCCCCCTCAGGAAACTAAAACGATTTGGCATGGGTCCTAAGATCCTCAAAAGGTTCTACAGCTGCAACAGAGAGCATGGTTGCATCACTGCCTGGTACGGCAATTGCTCGGCCTCCGACCGCAAGGCACTACAGAGGGTAGTGCGTATGGCCCAGTATATCACTGGGGCTAAGCTGCCTGCCATCCAGGACCTCTACACCAGGCGGTGTCAGAGGAAGGCCCTAAAAATGGTCAAAGACCCCAGCCACCCCAGTCATAGAATGTTCTCTCTACCGCTAAGCGGTAACGGAGTATCAAGAGTAGGACAAAAAGGATTCTCAACAGTTTTTACCACGAAGCCAAGACTCCTGAACAGGTAACCAAATGGTTACCTGGACTATTTGCATTGTGTGCCACCCCCAACCCCTCTTTTACACTGCTGCTACTCTCTGTTTAGCTTATATGCATAGTCACTTTAACTATACATTCAAGTACATACTACCTCAATTGGGCCGACCAACCAGTGCTCCCGCACATTGGCTAAACGGGCTATCTGCATTGTGTTCCGCCAACCCCTTTTATGCTACTGCTACTCTATGTTCATCATATATGCATAGTCACTTTAACCATATCCACATACTACCTCTATCAGCCTGACTACTGTCGTTTTATTTCTTTACTTACCTATTGTTCACCTAATACCTTTTTTGCACTATTGGTTAGAGCCTGTAAGTAAGCATTTCACTGTAAGGTGAATACACCTGTTGTATTCGGCGCACGTGAAAAATAAACTTTGATTTGAATTGAGATGGTTTGGGATGAGTTGGACCGCAGAGTGAAGGAAAAGCAGCCAACATGTACTCAGCATATGTGGGAACTCCTTCAAGACTGTTGGAAAAGCATTCCAGGTGAAGCTGGTTGAGAGAATGCCAAGAGTGTGCAAAGCTGTCATCAAAGCAAATGGTGGCTACTTTGAACAATCTAAAATAAATTTTGATTTGTTTAACACTTCTTTGGTTACTAAATTATTCCATGTGTTATTTCATAGTTGTGATGTCTTATTATTCTACAATGTAGAAAACAGTAAAAAATAAAAACCCTTGTATATAACTAGGCAAGTCCGTTAAAGAACAAATTCTTATTTTCAATGTAGGCCTAGGAACAGTGGGTTAACTGCCTTGTTCAGGGGCAGAACGACAGATTTTCACCTTGTCAGCTCAGGGATTCAATCTCGCAACCTTTCGGTTACTAGTCCAACGCTCTAACTACTAGTTTACCTGCCGCCCCAGAGGTGTCCATGAGTAGATGTGTCCAAACTTGACACACACACACTGGTTCCAGTATCTCAGAAACAGGTGGCTTCCTGGGCTTTTCACGCACAATAGTGTCTAGGGTTTATCGAGAATGTCAGCGGCAGTCCTGTGGGTGAAAACAACGACTTCTCATCAGCAAGAAGGAGAATGGCAAGAATCGCGCACGCTAACAGGCGGGACACAAACAAGCAAATAACGGCGCAGTACAACAGTGGTGTGCAGAACAGCACCTCAGAACGCATAACTCGTCGTTCCTTGTTACGGATGGGCGGCTCCAGTGGGCACGCCATCACCAACACTGGACAATTGAGGAGTGAAAAAACGTCGCCTGGTCCGACGAATCCCGGTTCCTGTTGCATCATTCTGATGGCAGTCAGGATTTGGCATAAGCAGCACAAGTCCACGGCCCCATCCTGTCTGGTGTCGGTGGTGTAATGTTTTTCGAACACATTAGGTCCCTTGATACCAATTGAGCAACGTTTCCATGCCCTGAAGAATTCAGGCTGTTCTGGAGGTAAAGAAATGGTCCAACCCGGTACTAGATATGTGTACCTAATAAAGTGTAACTCTTTTGTGGACCTTGGAAAGAATCACAATACAAAACAATGAGCATAAAATGAGTGTATAAGTCATTGTGATTAAATGCATGTAAAACAAAAAAGGTGCAGTATGAGGTGGTGGGAGTGTGTATGTGTGCGTATGTCTCACCACTTTCCAGAGATTCTGGGCTGGCATTGACACATTGAAGTCAATGTAGCCAGACACCTCCTGTGCGTGAGGACTCATGGGAGCTGCAACGTCGTGCCTGAGAGACCATAAATAATACTAATGAGGTTAGGCAGTAGCTAAGCACAGTAACATGACTAATATATTGGTTACAGATAAATTGACTGGGGCGCAGATGGAAAAGGCGGTGTGCAGAATCGTGGCTATACAGTACGTGTTGAGGAGGCGGGAGGTCATGCCATGAAGAAGCTGGACAACATCACCATGGCGAACAGGGCGGGGAGGGCTGCTCACAACAAGGTCTTGTCTGGAAGAGAATCAGATAAACAACATGGCAACCGTTTAGTGGATAAACACTGCATCATAATGTGGGGGTGTTCTAGGCATCCAAATTAAAGCTGGCCTGCACAAACCTTCCTGGATCTTTGATTATCCACCAATTGTTGACATCTTTGAACGGATAACAGGTCACTTGCTGCTGGTGAGAGCTACCACGCCCATTTTCATACCTACAGAGCACCAAAAAAATAAGAAACTGGTCATGCTGCAAGAACACAAATGCACTACATACTAGTGTTGTGTCACTTGCATAGTCCAGATCTGATAAAATAATAGAGAACCAGAAACACCCCCTCACCTGATGGGATAGTTTGCCTTATGGGAGTGTAGCCAGCAGGGTATGGGTTTACTGGAGACACTGCGGAGGGTCACCTGAGAGCCATAAGCCACCTCCAGAGGCTGACCCTGAGTGATCCTGGCCAATCCTCCCTGAATACAGCCAAACACACTAGATATAACCCCAAATGACATGCAGCAGAGCAGTGCCACTACCCAATGTCAAGTCTTTTAAAAACACTTCATAAATCCAATAGACAATTTTGATGGGTTGCTTGCCATCTCAACTGGGTCTCAGAGAGAGAGAGAGGGATGCTGACCTCTAGGCTGGCCTGGAAGGCACTGCTCATCATCTGGTCGTGTGGGCCACTGCGGTAGAGCAGGTTCAAATGCACATAGAAGAAGCCCAGGTAGAGCAGTAGGGGTAGGACCACGAGGGCCAGGAAGCGGGTCACTACCTGCATCAGCACCACACCCTGCACGGTTGGGAGACACTCCAAACATTAGCAGTATGCTACTGGGAAGTCAAGCTGTCCATTTGAATTAATGGATATATTCATAAACAAAAAACAAACCTAATGAACTCACATTGCTCAGTGCTCTGTCCCCAATAAGCTGCCACGTGTGCACGGCCGCCAAGCCCAGCAGCAGAAAGTAGGTGAACAGACCCATGTACTTCACTCTGATGAATGGGAGAAGCAGACCGTTTAGACATGCATGCAACAAACCCAAACCTTCATGAGTGAGACCTAAAGAGGTAAAACACCCACAATCACAAACATGACCATGGGATGATTGTGAAAAACTGTTTAAACTTCAGTTTAATACATTCATTTCCATCCAATTAGTTTTAAAATGTGGCTGATTGAACTAACCCCACAGCACAGGCACATGTGACTCCAGTCAGCACCAGCCACGCCAATCTGACTGGTGAGCTAAAAAGGACGAAGAGAAACATCAGCTGGCACATTTCTGCTAATCGCCACTGAACATGGTTTGTGTTGGTGTGTGTTAAGATGTGTTGGTAATCATGGAATGACAACCCCTTCCTAGTAGGTATAGAGGAATTGCAACACTCACCCGCTTTGTGCATTGTGAAATCTGAGGTAGGATACGACAGCGAGCAGAAGGAAGAAGATAAGCACAGACTCCAGCAGCATGAAGCGGGACTGAACAATCAAGGAATTCTCTGTTTCACAAAAACAGAAAACACATAGTTCATCTTACTACACTCAATGGAGATGGCAAACAATGAGCAACAATGGAGTCAAAAATCTAATATACAAATCCAAATACAACTTTGACTGTATAGGAGGAAGTATAGGACAACATTACCCATGAGGAAGAGCAATGCAGCCCCCAGTGCTGTGAGGTGCGAGTACCCGAGTTCCACAACCAGAAGGTAACACAGGGGTACACACAGTGACCCGGCCAGGGCCGGTATCAGTCTTAAACTCCATACAGGCACATTACTGGAGTACTCTGCAATGAATCGGAAGAAACAACTTGATTAAACAACTTAAGAAAAGCACATAAATCCAGATGTTGGGAATTAGATCTAAAGATGCATTGGCAATGTAGTAATTCAATTTCCTACCTGCTCCAATCCTGTTCCAGATAAAGTTACCATCAAATCCACCAAGATAAGCTGTATAAATTAGAGAAACAACAATGAGCATTATTCTAAGTCTGTTATTCCCAAAATGTGTTTCACATTTTCAAACAGCCCATTTAGATTTTCCAACAGGGCTAAACATTTGGGTGATGTTTTTCTCTCTCGCCTGAGTAGTCTTGTTTCACTGCCAAAAACAAAATTAAACCATCTAGCGTTCATCGAAATAACAACACAATGTCAAATACAGGTAAGCCTAGTCAAATAATTAACATCCAATCACATTAACAGTCCGTATGTAGCTGCTGCTCATTCCGTTTGCTCGAAAATGGATAAATGGTTAAAAAAAGTAAGGCCCGCGTCCATAGACATGTATAAAACAACAGATACCATTAATAAGAAGGGGCTAGAAGCGTCTTATATGGTGAGCTACCGAGTGTCTAGGACAGGCAAGCCCCATACTATTGTGGAGGACTTAATTCTTCCTGCTGCCGCGGATATGGCTGGGACAATGCTGGGGGAAAAGGCCCAAAACTATACAGACAATGCCTTCATCAAACAACACTGTTTCACAACGCACCAGCGACATGGCAAGAGATGTTTTGAAATGTTTACTGCTTTGCATACAAGCCAGTGAATTCTATAAGTTACAGCTGGAGGAGTCAACAATTGTGGCGGGCCTGGCACAGCTCCCGGTGTATGTCCGTTACGTTTATGGGATGTCAATTATGGAAGACATCCTCTTCTGTAAACCACTGGAAAACAGGACAGGATATTTTTAAAGTACTGGACAGCTTTGTGCCATTAAATGGACTTTGGTGGTCAAGATGTGTTGGTATCTGTACTGATGGCGCAAAAGCCATGACAGGGAGACATAGTGGAGTGGTAATGCACGTGCAAGCAGTTGCTCCCGACGCCACTTGGGTACACTGCACGGACGACATAAACAACTGGATTCGTTATCCCTTTCATGCCCTGCAACAAGCGGTTCTGTGAAAATTGAATTTAAATCAGAAGCCACTGCCAGATTTCTTGATAGGACTGTACTCACGAGTACCCTGCCTTGGCAAATTGCGCTGTTAAGACACTGATGACCTTTGCAACCACATACTTATGTGAGAGTGGATTCTCAGCCCTCACTAGCATGACAACTATACACAGGCACAGGCTGTGTGTGGAAAATTATTTAAGACTGCGAACCTTTAAAGCACACCTTTCTCATTAACCTGTGGTGAGTTATTCACAATTTGATGAACAAATAAGGTTTTATACATAAAGGTTTTATATTATTATTATTATTATTATTATTATTATTATTATTATTATTATTATTATTATTATTATTATTATTATTATTATTATTATTATTATTATTATTATTAGTCCTGGTCCTATAAGAGATCTTTGCCACTTCCCACATGCCGGGTTGTGACAAAAACTTAGTGTGAGTGGCAGGCTTACAATGATGGCAAAAAAACAACATTTAAGAGTGCGCTGACCCTGGTGCTAGAGGGGATACGCAGATGGAGGTTGAATGTTTGAATGGGTACAGGACAAAAAAAACATTGGGAACCACTGTTTTAAGTGAAGGGATTAAAGGTTCATCACAAAATTAATTCCATGTAAATGCTAAATAGAATACACTATATATAAAAAAGTATGTGGACCTTCAGATTAGTGTGTGGACCTTCAGATTAGTGGATTTGTCTTTTTCAGCCACATCCATTCTTGACAGGTGTATAAAATTGAGCACACAGCCATGCAACCTCCATAGACAAGCATTGGTAGTAGAATTGCCTTACTGAAGAGCTCAGTGACTTTCAATGTGGTACCGTCTTCGATGCCACCTTTCCAACAAGTCAGTTGTTCAAATTTCTGCCCTGCTACAGCTGCCCCGGTCAACTGTAAGCACTGTTATTGTGAAGTGGAAACACCTAGGAGCAACAACGGCTCAGCCACAAAGTGGTAGGCTAAACAACTCACCAAACGGGACCGCCGAGTGCTGAAGCACGTAGCGTGTAAAAAACCGTCTGTCCTCGTTTGTAACACTCACTACCGAGTTCCAAACTGCCTCTGGAAGCAACATCAGCACATTAACTGTTCGTCGGGAGCTTTATGAAATGGGTTTCCATGGCCGAGCAGTCACACACAAGCCTAAGATCACCATGCGCAATGCCAAGCGTCCGCTGGAGGGGTGTAAAATTCACCACCATTGGACTCTGGAGCAGTGGAAACGTGTTTTCTGGAGCGATGAATCACGATTCACCATTTGGCAGTCCGACGGAAAAATCTGGGTTTGGTGGATGCCAGGAGAACGTTATCTTCCCCAATGCATAGTGCCAACAGTAAAGTTTGGTGGAGGATGAATAATGGTCTGGGCTGTTTCTCATGGTTCAGGCTAAGCCCCTTAGTTCCAGTGAAGGGAAATCTTAACGCTACAGCAAATAATGACATTCTAGACAATTCTGTGCTTCCAACTTTGTGGCAACAGTTTGGGGAAGGCCCTTTCCTGTTTCAGCATGACAATGCCCCCGTGCACAAAGCAAGGTCCATACAGAAATGGTTTGTCAAGATTGGTGTGGAAGAACCTGACTGGCCTACAGAGCCATGACCTCAATCTTTGGGATGAATTGTAACGCCGACTGAGAGCAAGGCCTAATCGCACAACATCAGTGCCTGACCTCACTAATGCTCTTGTACCCCACAGCAATGTTCAAACTAGATGTGGAAAGCCTTCTCAGAAGAGTGGAGCCTGTTATAGCAGGGGGGGTCCCATGCCCATGATTTTGAAATAAGATGTTCCACGAGCAGATGTCCACATACAAAACTTTTGGCCATGTAGTGTATGTTGTAAGGGTTCAGTACTTACCTCCAAATGCTAGAATCATGTGACCAAGAGGTGGACCACTCTCATCAATAAAGAAGACCTGCTTTGTGTAGAGAGATACAAACTGTCCATAGTACACCTCATCAAACCTGCAAAACATCAAAGGGGGTGTCAGGGTAAACTACTGTCTTTCTAAATAATTAAATAAACAATGTCTTATTAAAAAAAAACTATATTGGCCTTATCTACAAAGGGCAGTCCAGTAGCTGTGACAGTTAGGGGACAGTGTAGTATGGGCTACTGTTGTTTAATGTGGGCCCTTCAACGCCAGGATTTGTAGACTTTTGTTCCAGTACAGTTCTAGACACACAGATAGAGCCACTGAATAGTTGAATCAATCAGGTTTGTTCCGTGTTTCACACTGGGTTGGAACAAAAGCCTGCACACCCTATAGGATCCGGACCAGGAGTGAATTACATAGAGGTTGGATATACAGTAGCTACTTACACTACAGCTTTAGGGAAGTTAATTCCATACAGTCTGGACAAAAGTCCAAGGGCTGTCACCACCACCAAAACCAAATTGATTTCGGCTCTGATCACAATAGGCAACTTGATAGACGTCAGCATGGCTCCTGTGTGCCCAGTTGTCAGCATTAACTACAAGGATTCAATCATAACCAATGACAAAATCAGACAATTGTTCCCACATTACAATCTACTTAGCTAGTTAACAATCGAATAAAGACGAGGCTAGAGACTGAGTGGATCCATGATGCTTGCATGGCCAAGTGTCTGTACAAAATGTAGCCAGCTACTGCTTGCTAACATATGGAGCAAAGAACATCACCTATAGGCAAATAGGCTACTCATTGAATTACATTCCGAAAAATGTAGGATATCTTTGCTACCTCTGTTGTAAACACATAATTCAGACTGATTCCATGTGTTTTCCCCTAACTAGCTAACTAATTATAGCTAGCTAACCGACTGGCTAACCTTTACGCACCCCATTCCACCCACTCTTAGCAAGCTAACCTTAGCCTTTAATCTTCTAGCAAAATTTGAGGACGCGAATGTATATTATTAACTAGCTAGGTACAATGGCCATACAACTACCTTTAATTTGGCACTGTTTCGGAATGTCTCAACATTTCGATGCCAGCACGGCTTTCCATCAGTGAGACCATAAATCGGTAATCGACTTGAGGGCCTGCTGCAGTGGAGACGATGACCGCGTTCAGACGTTGCATGCATCAACCAATGCTTGCGTGTTACCTCATTGTCTGTGTCTATAATTAATACCGCGTTCAAACAGTGTTGCATCTTTTTTGGCAACGTATTCAATTAAGGAATCTGTGGCAAGACGTCAGTAGGTTTATAATTGAACACATTTCTGACGAGTTTACACTATTGTGGAGAGATATACTGCTTGAAATCTTTACTTACGATATAAATAAGTTGAAACAATTTTATGTAATTCATTAAATTCTTATTTTGGCCAAATGTCATTCACAAATGTAAATTTACAAACAAAACACCACATTTTATTACCTTACAAAAATACATGTAACTATATTAAGACAATTAAATACTCCGCCAATGTTTT
The DNA here is from genome assembly GCF_045791955.1 of Oncorhynchus clarkii lewisi. NCBI lineage: Eukaryota > Metazoa > Chordata > Actinopteri > Salmoniformes > Salmonidae > Oncorhynchus > Oncorhynchus clarkii. Next base: position 7,169,088 of record NC_092176.1, on the reverse strand, counting down.
ATTTGATAAAAAAACGAAAAAATAAAATAAACAAATAATGCCGCGTTCAAAACAACTGGGAACACCTCCATAGTCTCATTTACACTCCAGTTTGGAATTCCGAGATGGATGACCGTTCAAAACGATTTTCCCAGTCAGCTGTTTTTTTGTCAGAGTTCCCAGTTGTAATGAACTCGGTAGTAGGGGAACCGCAAGTTTTTATTTGTATTTTACTTAACATGTCCCAGATTGTGCGGGGTAGTTACATATTTTGGTCCTTTGTCCCGCAACCAAACAATCAAGACGCTTTCAGTCAGACTTCATATTCATTTGATGAGAATTTATATTCCAACCTACTTATTTTGCAATCACGTTGCGCTCACAACTATGCAACTCAGTGGCCAGTAGTGATGGATCGTTCGCGAAAGAGTCGGCTCTATAAGTTGAACGTTGGGAGCCGGCTCGCATATCAGAAGAGCCTAATCTATTTATACAAATATTTTAAATGAATTAATATGAATATTCAATGTTTTTATTAATAGAATGAACTAATTCAACGAACGAAAAATAAATAAAATAGGTCTAAATGCTCAAATGTACACACATTCGTTCTGACTGTCTGCTCAGACTAACAGCCTCACCGGTTGTTCCTGTCAATCAGACACGCAGTGTCAACCAATGAACCAAAGATGCGTGAGGGAGGGCTGAGCCAACTCCCTCACAGTCACACACCTTGCAGCCGAGGAGAGAGAGGAAGGATAGCCGTGAAAACAACAGCAACGCAGTCGCTCTTCTATGTACCAGTTTATGGCAAAGTCTATGTCCGTAGCAAAACAAGGCCAAATTTATATTGCATTGGCTAAAAGGATTGCCACCAATTTCCAGCCATGGAGGACAGAGGTTTTAGAAATTATAGCAATGGTCTATATGTATAAAATTTCAAGTAGGAAAACCCTTTTAAAATCACTTATTGCACAACTGTATGAGAGCACATAGGCTAAAGTGCGGGAAAGAGTCCAAAAAGCTACTGCAGTTTGCCTTACCACTGACTGCTGGACATCAAGCCCTCAGCCGTCCAATCCTTGTACCTTTTGCAGAATATCAGTCTGTCCCTGATGTTTTTCCTGGAGAGAAGAGGCTTCTTTGCTGCCCTTCTTGACACCAGGCATCCTCCAAAAGTTTTCGCCTCACTGTGCGTGCAGATGCACTCACACCTGCTGCCATTCCTGAACAAGCTCTGTACTGGTGGTGCCTCGATCCCGCAGCTGAATCAACTTTAGGAGACGGTCCTGGCACTTGCTGGACTTTCTTGGGCGCCCTAAACCCTTCATCACAACAATTGAACCACTCTCCTTGAAGTTCTTGATGATCAGATAAAGAGTTGATTTAGGTGCAATCTTACTGGCAGCAATATCCTTGCCTGTGAAGCCCTTTTTGTGCAAAGCAATGATGACGGCACGTGTTTCCTTACAGGTAACCATGGCTGACAGAGGAAGAACAATGATTCCAAACACCACCCTCCTTTTGAAGCTTTCAGTTTGTTATTCGAACTCAATCAGCATGACAGAGTGATCTCCAGCCTTGTCCTCGACAACACTCATACCTGTGTTAACGAGAGAATCACTGACATGATGTCTGTCACCTGGTCCTTTTGTGGCAGGGCTAAAATGCAGTGGAAATGTGTTTTTAGGGATTCAGTTCATTTGCATGGCAAAGAGGGACTTTGCAATTAATTGCAATTCATCTGATCACTCTTCATAACATTCTGGAGTATATACAAATTGCCATCATACAAACTGAGGCAGCAGACTTTGTTAAAATGAATATTTTTGTCACTCTCAAAACTTTAGGCCACGACTGTACAGTATATATATTTTTTACTATTTTTCTTGAACTGCATTGTTTGTTAAGGGCTTGTAAGTAAGCATTTCAAGGTAAGGTCTGCACCGGTTGTATTCGGGCGCATGTGACAAATCAAATTTGATTTGTTCAAGTAGGCTATCCATCCCCATTTTTAAAGATCGCCCTACATCCGACTACCAAAGACACGCTCCAGGCCTGCGCAAGCACACAGTGTAATGGAACAGGATAAATGAATTACATCATCATGCTTCTGACCCGATCCTATTTAAAACAAGTTGTTCTGTTTTTATTAGAATTATATAATACATTTTTTTAGGCCTTATCAAACCCTAGTGGATTTAATCTTAATTATTGACTGTTTGGCATGTCCATGTTCAGACCGCAATTTACAGCAGGCCTAGCCGCTATATCAGTGTGAATGTTATAGCCTATGTTTAACAATGCATTTCTATATTGAAGCAATGCAATTAGAATTTGTTTAATACTTTTTTGGTTACTACATGATTCCATATGTGTTATTTCATAGTTTTGACATCTTCACTATTATTCTACAATGAGAAAATAGTCAAGTAAAGAAACTCTTGAATGAGTAAGTGTGTCCGAACTTTTGACTGGGACTGTATGTTTTTTTCATAAGGAAAACCTCCATTGACCCTCCATTCATTCTATGCTTACTTGATAACATGCAAGTGCAGACTGCATGGTATGACTGTGGCGGGGAGAAGAAATAATACCAACAGAGCATAAAGATATACTGCAGGTTTTATTTATTTGCACAGGGATTTGTGTGGTCTGGTAGGGTTGATTACGTCAAGGGATAATGGTGCTAATGTGCCATCTTGTATTTGCGATATACACTGAAGAAAAATATCAAACGCAACATGAAACAATTTCAAAAAGATTTTACTGAGTTACAGTTTAAATAAGGAAAGCAGACAATCGGCCTTAATCTATGGATTTCACGACTGGGAATACAGATATGTATTCTGTTGGTCTCAGATACCTTAACAAATAGGTAGGGGCGTTGATCAGAAAACCAGTTAATACTTGGTGTGCAGCGAGGCACATCTCCTTTGCATAGAGTTGATCAGGCTGTTGCTTGTGGCCTGTGGAATGTTGTCCCACTCAATGTCTGTGCGAAGTTACTGGATTATGGCGGGAACTGGAAAACATTGTCATAAACTGATCCAGAGCATCTCAAACGTGCTCAATGGGTGACATATCTGGTGAGTATGCAGGCCATGGAAGAACTGGGACATTTTCAGCTTCCAGGAATAGTGTACAGATCCTTGCGACACGTGGCCGTGCATTATGTTGAAACATGAGGTGATGGCAGACGATGAAAGGCATGACAAAGGGCCTCAGGATCTCGTCACGGTATCTCTATGCATTGAAATTGCCATTGATAAAATGCAATTGTGTTCCTTGTCCGTAGCTTATACCTGCCCATACCATAACCCCACCGCCACCATGGGGCACTCTGTTCACAACCGCTCGCCCACACAACGCCATCTGCCCGGTACAGTTGAAACGGGGATGCATCCATGAAGAGCACACTTCTCCAACATGGTAGTGGCCATTGAAGGGGAGCATTTGTCTACTGAAATTGGTTATGACGCCAAACTGCAGTCAGGACAAGACCCTGGTGAGGATGACGAGCACACAGGTGAGCTTCCCTGAGACGGTTTATGGTGCAAACCTACAGTTTCATCAGCTGTCTACTGGTTGGTCTCAGATGATCCCGCAGGTGAAGAAGCTGGATGTGGAGGTCCTGGGCTGACGTGGCTGCACATGGTCTGCGGTTGTGAGTCCGGGTTGGAAGTACTGCCAAATTCTCTAAAACAACATTGTGGCTTGTGGTAGAGAAATTAATTTAAATTATCTGGCAACAGCTCTGGTGGACATTCCTGCAGTCAGTATGCCAATTGCACACTCCCTCAATCTTGAACCATCTGTGGTGACAAAACTGTACATTTTAGAGTGGCCTTTTATTGTCCCTAACACAAGGTACACCTGTATAATGATCATGCTGTTTAATCATCTCTTGATTTACCACACATATCAGGTAGATGGATGATCTTGGCAAAGGAGAAATGCTCACTAAAAGGGATGTAAACAAATGTGTGCACAACATTTGAGAGAAATAAGCTTTTTGTGCATATGGAACATTTCTGGGATCTTTTATTTCAGCTCATGAAACCAACACTTTACATGTTGCGTTTATATTTTTGCTCTGTATAAAAAGGCCTTCATTCACCATCCAGATTAAACAGTAGAGGGATGGTGACCAGGTCCACTTCTGATTGCTGTAATGTTTCTAATGTTCACTGCTATGACACATACATCACATCACTTTTTTTGTTCATTTGATTTTTAAGTGCAAGTACAGTGGAGTCTGGAATTATTGGATCCCTTGATAAGGATATGCAAAAAAGACTGTAAAAATGCAAAAATAAATATTCATTTATACTAATACAATTTTTCAGAGAAAGATTGTTTAAAATAAATTAAATAAAGAAAGAAAAAGGATAAAATGTATTGGATCCCGTTTTCAATTCTCCAGCAACCCTCCCCTAGCCAGGACAACGACAAAGCCTTTTTCTAAAATGTTTTATGAGATTGGAGAACACATTCGGAGGGATCTTAGATTATTCCTCCATACAGAATGTTTCCAGATGCTTGATATCCTTCATCTGTGCTTATAGACTGTCCTCTTCAATTCAAACCACAGGTTTTCAATGAGGTTCAAAATGTTGATTTTGTGGTCAATTAACCATTTCTTTTTGGATGATTTTTTAACATATGCTTGGGGTTATTGTTTTGCTGGAAGATTCACCTGTGGAAAAGTTTCAGCCTTCTGGCAGAGGCAACCAGGTTTTTTGGCTAAAATGTCCTGGTACTTAGTAAAGTTAATGACGTCGTTGACCTTAACAATGGCGTCGGGACTAGTGGAAGCAAAATAGCCCCGTGTCATTTAAAAATACACCACCATATCTTACAGTAGGGACAAGTTTATTTTTCTGCATATGCATTGCTCTTTTGAAAGCCAAACCCAAGGAGCTCTATTTTCGTGTCCTATGACCATAGCACTGGCTCCAATCCAAGTGCCAATGCCGTTTAGCAAACTCCTGGCGCTGCTATGGTCAGATGACATGAAAATAGAGCTCATTGGCCATGCACATCAATGGTGAGTTTGGCTTTCAAAAGAAAATGCATAGGCACTACTGTAAAATATGGTGGTAGATCTTTGATGTTATGGGGCTATTATGCTTCCACTGGTCCTGGGGCCCTTGTTAAAAGGTCAATGGCATTACCAAGTACCAGGACAATTTATACACAATATATTTATTTACAATATAGTTCAGCATTTGTATTGTTTATTTTATTCAGTCTTCTTTGCTCATCTTTATCAAGGGATCCAATAATTCCGGACCCCACTGTATATGAACTTCATGTATCACTTCTCCGCATTTCTGAAGTATAATTTTCACATCCTTTTAAAGAACAAAACAAAAACTGCATTGCATCAGTCAGACAGTATCATACATACAACACATCCTTGAAAAAAAAACATGTTTTTTAATGACAAAAGGATGTCTTATGTGCACCAGTTATATATATTTTTCCACCAGTCTAGAAGCAGACCCAGGTGATTTCAGTGTCTTTGCTCAAAGTTCTGCTCCACCCATAGCAGTTCTCTGCCATGTCAGGCGATACAGCGTCACAGTTTGTGGCAGCAAAAAGAGGGGTCTGGAGTCCCGTATAAAAAAAGTCTAAACTGAGTGACATTGGGCAGTGTTTCCCATGGCCCACATCAGTATGATAAGGTTTTAGTCAGGGCAATGTCTTGGGTTGTGAGAGGACAACCCCTAGCGTATCCTGTAATGCTTGGACCATACCCATAATATGGCATCGGGTGGATGAGGTTGGTGACAAAGGTGAACATGATGAATCTTTTTGCGAGCCTTCCAACACTGCAAAGTGTCTCTCTCACTGGCTTTACTCACACACAGACAGAGAATCCCAAGTCTGAGAGGTCCAGTAAAAAAAATAAAATCATCCACAGTCTTTTAGCTGCCTTCACAGTTCTACTTGTTTGTAGTCTCCTGTAATTCCATGATTTTGTAAAATGTCCAAAAGGTCCAACACAGCGGGACAAGTTCCTATGTCTTCTCTTCGCGCTCTGTTTTGCGCCGCGTAATGTTCCGAGGTTTGATCTTTAGAGACAGCTCCCACAGAGCCTCCTCTGCCAGGTGGTCGCTGAAGTCATTGAAAAAGGAGACAATGTCGTCGTTGTGTTTCAGATCATAATGCCTGGGAGAGAGGGAAAACACCATCTAAACATTGCAGAGGTGGGAAAAGTCAAAGGAAAATATCATCAAATCCCAAAACATTTTTCTGGGGAGAAAGAAAAGTGCATTGAACATAAAGCTGTATGACAGCAACGGACAGATTGGCCACCAGACCTGGGCAGAAAATAGTTATATTTTGTAGTTTATTTGAAAATATCAACTTTTCAAATACTTAAGGTAGTCAAATATAGTTTATATAGAGTTTCAACTAAAAGGCAACTATTTTCTTGGATTTTCAAATAAATACAGGTCTCAGAAAACTAAATACTAAATAAGGTATTTAAATATATATAAATATATCTATATTTATTTGATGGCTGCCAAATATTTGATGAACAACAAAAAACTACAAGTTAGTTGAATTAGTCTAAATATATAAATCATAAGCACATTGTTTGAGTGCTCTTAGATATGAATCTTAATATAGCCTATAGCCTAGAATTAAAATGATCTCAACAGTAAGAGTAGATCACCTTTGCAGCTTCAACATTACTACCAAATATATTTTCATAAAGAGTGATACATAAGTAGCAGTTGTAATCAAGTTATAATGCATGTGTAGTAACTCTGATTATAACAATGGCAACATTGTTATTACATAGGACTTTGGACATTGTTTTATAATTGCATAATAATGGAGTGGAATAAGTGGAATAAGGAACAGTTACATTTCCTGTGTACAGAAGAAACAAAAACTCAGCTCATTGCTATGCAATTAAAATGCAATTACCAAAGTATCATGTAACATGATAGTAAAATGTTGCTCCAAAAGTAAGTACAGTTTTATTACACAGGCACAAGAACAGTTTAAATGTTAAGTGTTACTGAGAATGAGAACTGTAACAAAATATGGTTATTAAGTGTCGAAAGGAAACAAAATATCCCAAAACTTCCTTATTGAATCAACGACAGTCAAGGTAGATGGGAAATCCCTTTAAAGATGGTGTAGTGTGTGTGTGTTTGAAACAAGAACACTTACCCTCAGATGGACAAAGCATCCAACTTGCTGTTTGCAAATGGCTTTTAATTATAAAATGAATTGCTGCTTTCAACCTTTTCAGTGGCGTGTTCAAAGAGTCATGCAGTAGTTGAGCGTCACAACTTATTGATACTTATCTGTATAAAATATAATTGGTCAATTGGTTTGACTTGATTATGTACACATTGGGCAATGGACATTCAGGAGAATGGACATTCAGAAAATGTATTGTGTAGATGAAATATGACTGTCAGATAAACTGGAATACTTTAGGAGATTGTGCCCTCTATTAATTATATTTCTTTCTTTTAGGGATAGGGGGCAGTATTTTCACATCCTGATGAAAAGCGTGCCCAAAGTAAACTGCCTGTACCTCAGGCCCAGAAGCTAGGATATGCATATAATTGGTAGATTTGGATAGAACACACTAACGTTTCCAAAACCGATAAAATAACGGTTAAATAACTGATTTGGCAGGCAAAACCCAGAGGACAAACCATCCAAGGGGGATTTTTTTTTTTTATAGGTCATATTTCCCATTAGTTTTCTATTGAAAACCCTATTTAATAGGAACCTGGTTGCAGTTCATATGGCTTCCACTAGATGTCAACAGACTTTAGAAATTGGTTGATGTTTTTCTTTTGAGAAATTAAGAAGTACGGCTGTTCTTTGTAAGTGTCACTCCAGATGGATTCTACAATTTGGGGATATAAAGACAGACATTATCGAACAAAAGGACCATTTGTGATGTTTCTGGGACATTTTGGTGTGCTAACAGAAGAAGATCTTCAAAGGTAAGGCATTTATTATATTGTTATTTTTGACTTTTGTGTAGCCACCTGCCTGGTTGAAAATTATTCTCATGTGTTTGTATGCTAGGCGCTGTCCTCAGATAATCGCATGGTCTGCTTTCGCCGTAAAGCCTTTTATTTTGATGTATTACACTTATATTTTCATGAATCTTGAATATTAATATTTCTGTAGTTTGAATTTGGCGCTCTGCAATTTCACTGGATGTTGTCAAATCGATCCCGCTAATGGGATTGGCGCGGGAAGGGATCACTAACAGGTTTTAACATGCCGTTCCAGATACAGCCCTGTCATTAGTTGAAAGCAGCCAATCCAACAATTTCAGAAAAGTAGTCACTTCCTGAGATCTGTTTTCAGATAGTTTTGAAAAGTCGTTACTTCCTGAGATCTGTATTCAAATAGTTTGAAAATGAAGTACTTTTTTGGGATCTGTATTCAAATAGTTGTAGTCACCTCTAAAGTAAATATTTGTTCCCCTGGAAAAAATAAATACTTTCCACAAGGAATAGTTCAAAATAGAGTTCTCCCAGATCTGTTGGCCACTATATACATACACTTGCTGGAAGCGCCTCATGCTGTCCAGGATATTGAACTGCTGCCAGCGCTTTGAGAAGTTGACCTTCCCGTTGATGAGGTCAGGGTTGCCCAGATGGACAAAGGTTAAGTCCTGGAGGATAAGTCCCCTATGTGTCGTGTGGGAAATAACCAAAACAAGAAACAGTCAGTACAATAAAGACGAGAAATACACAGTAAGCAATACATATCGGAGATGTGCAAATACATTTGTGTCACTTGTGACAACAAAGTGCATACACCTTGCAACCCAGCAGTTTGACTTACAGATATGGTATACATGGTGGCTCCACGTCGGCCAGTGCCGCTCGGTAGGCCCGGAACGACGAGGAGCTGTCTATCAACGTGCAGTATTCCTCTAGGCCCTGTAAACAGAACAGAACAGTGACAGCCATGTTAACCTCAAACACAACACATGTAGAGATTTAATCTAAGAGTAAAGTGCTGCGAAGGAAAGATTAACAATTAACCAAAGGTTTCAGAGCAATCTTTGGACATCTATTAGACAACACAGTCCAACTTGCCTCGGAGGTTGTTTTCTGCCATTCCAGTCTTCGGATGGGAGCCGAATCCAAGGCAGATAATATTGCCAAATACGAGTTGAAATTATTTAGCTTCCGTAAGTGCTGCAAGACAGTGAAGGGAAACCACCTTAAAACGCACTTGAGAATGTGTTGCTTTTTTCAACAAACCCTCCCCAATACCACTGTCTGCCCTTTCTTAAGTATCCACATTTCAAACAGGTATACCTTCATTATTTTGATGAATTTAAGGAGGAGCTTTTCTCGGTCCTGGGCTTTCTCCTGCAGAATGATTATGGAGCGTACCCTGAGGGAGACACGAAGGAGGAGAGATGCATCAGTTCTCCAGACCTGGCTGCTTTCCTCTCGGAGAGGGCAGAGAAGTGCTGCAGGGACGAAGAGAAGCACTGTGGTGACTAAGTTAAGATTTGGGGCTCAGGCTTACCAGTAGGACATGTTGTTAAAGTGCTCTGTGAATTGTGTGAGGTTAGGACTCTTTTCCTCGTTCTGCTCCTTAGCCCAAAGCAACACCTCAGGGATCTGTGTAGAGGGAGACAGAGTGACACGAATAAGGACTTTATTTAGAGAGGGGCAGCATATGCAGGAGGAGAAGGACATGCTTGGATGAGTTACCTCAATTTTGTAGAAGAGCTCCGCGTCCAGGAGAGTTAGCTGGTCAGCAATCTCGTGACTGCGGAAATCATGCAGGGTCCCCGGTCTAAAGACGACAACGAAAAAAGTAAATATGGCCAGAGTTCGAACTAGACACTGTGATACATTGATGTTCAGAAAGCAACAAAGAATTCTGTTACTGTTGCGGCGCTGAACATTTCTAAATGGCAACTTTCTCAGAAACAATACAAAATGCAAGGTTTTAGCGGTCACAGTATTCTCCTTCGGGCCTACCTGGCAGCGACACCTCGCGCGGCCAGTGGTTTAAGGGAGTTGGTGTAGCGCAGCAGCTTCCTCTGCTCCACCTTGTCCAGGATGTTCTTGCGGAGCACGCGGGCCAGGCTCAGCTCACCGTTACACACCAGCCTGAACACCAGGTCCATCAGCTGCTTCAGGATGTCCTCCGTCATCTCCACCAGACTGACACACACACACACACACACACACACACACACACAGTTCCAAAGACGAGGGAATGGAGGGATGAGAGAGGGGTATGAGAGCGGTGGGTGAAGGAGAAAAAAAAGACAGGAAAAAGACATGAGGCGTTTAATTGAAAATGAATCATGACCAGTTAAGCCCCCCCCCCCTTTTCGCATAAGGAAATGCGAATAAGAATCAGGACATGAAAAATGGTCTTTGCAGAGTGTAGGTTTTTGATAGACAGTTTTCTAGTCAAATGACAGCCCAGGGAACTCACCACAGCTCGTCCACCACACGGACCAGAACGAAGAAGGTGTTTTTGCTGACTCTCTTCTTGAAGGTGTCTGGGCTGTGACTAAATCTGGTGTATGTGTGGAGGGGTTAAGCGAAACAAACAGTCTCCAATCTTACAGTATTCAGTGTTTACGTCTATCGTAAGGATTTTGCTTCCCATTCCCTATTGTCTCAACCAAGCAGGCTTTGTTGAAGGAAGCTCTCTCTGTCCACATTAGTCAAGGGCAAGCCACCAAAAATCTGTTTCTTCTCTACGTAGATAATTTCATGTATATGAACGCTGTGGTTCAAAACATGTCAAAGTTGCACATTTATTTGTGTGTTCATCCTTGCATAAGGTCAAGCAACACGTTACAGGTCCATCACTGATCCAGGTGAACCCTCTAAATGAGAAAATATGTTTTTAAGCATGTACAGTATAAGATGTTTTAGCAGCTGTATTTAGCATAACAAGGGCCATCATTGCTATTGACTGCTAGCTAAACTAAAGACCGCACAACGTTTGCTAGGTAGCACAGCTCTCAAAACATTCAAGGTCCTGACAGCTACATAAAGCGCTGTTCTGGCATCGGAGAAAACTCTATTTAGCACCTTTGAACAGCTTCTAATCTCGTATTATTTCGGAATTTCTCCAGTCCAGTACACAAGTTGCTTTCTGCAAGCATGGACAACGGAACATGTGTAACAATTGTAACCAAGCTGTAACATGGCAACCTCAACTAGGGGAAATGACCCAAAATGCGCTATGATTTCAAAACTGTACCTTTTATTTATAATATGTAATTAACGTGCAACTTTTACAAGTTTTAACACACAGTGTTCATATTCATAAAATGATCTACGTAATGATGTTAAAACTCGGCAGTTTCGTTTCCTGGGCCACAGAATACTTTTCTCTGAAGCCTTTTTTGGTGGGTGACCCTTGTGACTACATGTGAGATGTGAAGCATGGAAAGGATATCTGTAGTGCAGCTTTTTGATGAGGTCCTCGGGGGTTATAAATGTTCTGTACGTCGTCAGGAAAGCCTCACAGTACAAGACAAGATCTGGAAAAGAAGACCCCACAGGAGATCACTAAATATCCTCTCGTTTGTCAAGAGCTCCCATCTGAGGGACTATTAGGGAAAAAGACTTATTTTTAACAGTAACACATTCAACCTGGATAGGTCATCACAAAATAAACATCAAAAAAACCTACTTGGTTTTATATGCAAAACATTGGCATACAGAAGCACGACATATAGTGCTGTTGATTCCAGTAATTATGAGGTATTGAAGTAGGAGTGTGGGAAGAGACCCGCCCTACTGAGTGAACACAGACCACATGTACTAGTCTCCTCTGGGGGATGTGTGTGTCTGTCTGTGTGTGTGTGTGTGTTTGTGCGCTACGGAGGTCATACATACACACCTTTGCGGTCCGTTTCTGTGGCGTGGACTAATAAAATATCCCCCGATCCGGCTCGGACATCTGGACCGTCGTCGCTCTGGTATCACACGGACAGATTAAAAAGTTGTACGGGGAGAAAGGATTAGCCTAAGCGTTGACTTCGTGATGAGTCCCAGTGTAGCGCTACGAGTGACTATCCTGATTAAACCGTACCGACAATATAGAAAAAATATGTTTTGAAAAGCCAGACTTGTTAGCCGTGAGAGGGTTATCTATAAGGAGATATGCGCTACTAAAGCCGGTTTGACCTTGCCATGCCAACTCTAGCTTTTCGCCGATAATCACATACTTATCTACTGTGAGATTGTAACATTGAGTTACAGAGGCATGGGGTAGCAGAGGACAGGCTCTCTGTAATCAGCTTTGGGGTGGAGGCTTATTTAGTATTATGAGTATCCTTCTTGTAGATTCCTATGAAGTATCTCATTGAAAGAGGCCTTCCCTGTGATTATAAACGGATTGAGCTCAAAGAGCCTCGAGGTCAAACGGACTGACCCGCAATAGTAGAAACTAAGAAGCACGTTTACCTCCTGCTTTAGTGTTATCCGGGACATGATCTCCATGTGATCGATGAGGGAAAGTTCATCTGTCTCCTCACTACTCGGCCCTTCTTCTGAGGACTTTTGCCTTCGGCTGAGCGAGAGAGAGAAAAAGATTATAGCGAAAAGGGGGAGGGGGTGGAAGGTGATTTAAGATATCAAAATCATTATAGGTTCACTTGTTAAACTGTCAAATCCTTCCTATTGTCAATCGAGAGTAGGAACAATGGAGAATGATGAACTAACCGAAGGCACAGTCCGTCATGGCATGGGCACTTACCTGTCATTGCACGTGTCCTCGCACAGTGGGTTCTCTGAGGCAGTGTCCTCCAGTGAGTCATCTATGGCGGATGAGTCCTGACAATGACACACAACGTAGTTAGGACAGGGACAGGTCTCGCACCAAATCCAGCAGCCTAAGTTCATGTTCATTAGGGCACGCAATAGAAAACATTTGGAAATGGTTCTGAAGTGGAAAACTAAAATGTGAGATTCTCATTGGACATTTCTATCCCTGTTTCAGTACATGTTCTTCTGTTTGGTGCCTAATGAACATGACCCCGAGGTCATGTTGAAAGGTGAAAAATGCTTTTTTAGTTAAGGTCGATGTGATCGTACGTTACGCTGTTTAAGCAACTTAGTATTCAGTGGGTTGTTCAGTCAGGTTTGAGTAAAACAGGCAAATGGTAGTTCACACACACTATCATTATCAAATGCTGTATGCATACATGCATAACTCCAGCCTTACTTCTCTAGCGCAAGTGTAACAGTAAATATACAGATAAGAGAAATGGTTTGAATCGTTTTTTTCTCCACCTTTTATTTTTCCTGATCGGGGATTATAGAAACACATCAAATGTTTGTTTTTTTGGTGTACTGTAGGCTTACCCTGGCATGACGTTTTGATAACTGTAAATCTCTCTAGGACAAGGTGACTTTTATCAATATATTCACCTGTATTTACTCCCCAAAAATGAAATGCTAAGAGAGATTGACATGGTTATCAGAACGTCACGCCAGGGTAAGCCTACACGAAACACAGCCCTTATTTTAAGTGTTTCTTAAATTCCCTATCGGAAAAACGAATGGTGGAAAAATAATTGGAACCATTTCCTAGTTTGACTGCTAGGTTTTACGGGTATTATGACACCTCCACTGTGGGGCTCTATGCAGCCCCTTCAGAAAGCATTCACAGCCCTAGACCTTTTCCAAATTTAGTTGTGTTAAAAAGTGGGATAAAAATGGATTTAAATTGCATTTGTCAATGATCTACACAAAATACTCTAATGTCAAAGTGGAAGATTTTTTTTTTTTTACAAATGAAAACACTAATATATCTTTGTTGGATAAGTATTCGACCCCGAGTCAATACTCCATTCTGTTTATTTTTATCCTGAAAAACTCCCCAGTCCTTAACAATTACAAGCATACCCATAACATGATGCAGCCACCTCTATGCTTGACAATATGGAGTGGTATTCAGTAATGTTTTGTATTGGATTTGCCCTAAACATAACACTTTGTATTCAGGACAAAAAGTGAATTACTTTGCCACATTTTTGCAGTATTACTTTTAGTGTCTTGTTGTAAACTTGTTGAAGTATTTTATCTTCAATGTTGTTGATCCATCCTCAGTTCTCCTATTACAGCCATTAAACTCTAACTGTTTTAAAGTCACAATTGGCCTCATGGTGAAATCCCTGAGCGGTTTCCTTCCTCTCTGGTAACTGAGTTGGAGTGACGGTCAAATGATACACCATCCAATCACTTCATGATTGTGTCCCACTTGTTGTTGATTCTTCACAAAAAAATACAGTTTTATATCTTTATGTTTGAAGCCTGAAATGTGGCAAAAGGTTGCAAAGTTCAAGGGGGCCGAATACTTTCGCAAGGCACTGTATATACAAAAGTATGTGGACACCCCTCAAATTCTGATATTTCAGCCACACTCGTTGCTGACAGGGGTTCATTATCCAGCCCATAGCCATGGAATCTCCATAGACAAACAGTTGCAGTAGAATGGCCTTACTGAAGAGCTCAGTGATAGGATGCCACCTTTACAACAAAGTTAATTCTGCCTTGCTGGAGCTGAGAGCTGTCCCCGTCAACTGTAAGTGCTGTTATTGTGAAGTGGAAACGTCAACAGCAGCTCAGCCACAAAATGATAGGCCACACAAGCTCACAGAACGGGACAGCTGAAGCCCGTAGCGCGTAAAAATCATCTGTCCTCAGTTGCAACACAAGTCTAAAATCACCATGCATAATGTCAAGTGTCGGCTGGAGTGGTGTAAAGCTCGCCCCCAATGGACTCTGGAGCAGTGGAGACGCGTTCTTTGGAGGGATGAATCGAATCACATTTCACCATCTGGCAATCCAATGGACGAATCTGGGTTTGGCGGATGCCAGGAGAACGTTACCTGCCCGAATGCATAGTGCCAACTGTAGTTTTTTGGAAAAGTTTGATGGTCTGGGGCTGTTTCATGGCTCAGGCTAGACCCCTTAGTTCCAGTGAAGGGAAATCTTAATGCTACAGCATACAGAGACATTCTAGACAATTATGTGCTTCCAACTTTGTGGCAACAGTTTGGAGAAGGCCTTTTCCTGTTTCAGCATGATAATTCCCCCGTGCACAGAGGTCCATACATAAATGGTTTGTCGAGATCGGTGTGGAACTTGACTGACCTGCACAAAGTCCTGACCTCAACCCCATCGAACACCTTTGGGATGAATTAGAACGCAGACTGCGAGCCAGGCCTAATCGCCCAACATCAGTGCCCGACCTCACTAATGCTCTTGTGGCTGAATGGAAACAAGTCCCAGCAGCAATGTTCCAACATCTAGTAGAAAGCCTTCCCAGAAGAGTGGAGGCTGTTATAGGGGGACCAACTCCATATTAACGGCCATGATTTTTGGAATGAGATGTTCGACGAGCAGGTGTCCACATACTTTTGGCCATGTTGTGTATTATGAGAACATTTTTACTCCGGAACGTATTTAGTCTTGCCATAACAACAAGGGGTTGAATACTTACTGACTCAAGACATTGCAGCTTTTCTTTTTGAATGACTTATTGAATTTCCAAACATTTGGAAAAAACATGATTCCACTCTGACATTATGGGGAATTGTGTTTAGGCCAGTGATGAAATCTGAATTTAATACATTTTAAATTCAAGCTGTAACACAACAAAATTGTGGAAAAAGTCAAGGGGTGTGAATCATTTCTGAAGGCCCTGTACATACACCCATCTCCACCCCAAAAGCAGATGCTCTAATAGGCCAGTGTTTTTTTTAATGTGGGGAGAACTGAGTGATAATGATTTAAGAAAAAATCTGAGCGATTAGTCATTTTATTGGATTATATCATCCCTGATAGAAGGCCCGATGGAAGAAGTGAAGCACAGGGACTAAACACAAAGCCATTAATGCTTCCAGTTGAAATGAGTTACTACGATCTGGACCTGACCCAACGGTCGGAGACAACCACCGGTGGCTTTAACGGCCAAATGTCAAGTATGTGAACGTGGTAAAATGTCTCACTGTGACTTGGAGACAAACCCTCATTCAGACAATGACAGGAGGTGACTTTGGAGTCCTTTGAGGTTATAGTAGGACATGGGGACAGTCCAGTGGCAGGGGGGTTTGAAAAAGAAGGACAACCCATGGTAATGTACAGACAAGTCAGCGAAGCAGGGCATGCCAAGCGGTCGAAGAGACGGTGAACCCTGAGAAGTCAGGTCGAGTTCAAAATGGGGTTAGATTGTGAGGTCCGCTGTCGGTCACGGTGCACTGTGTTTGTGAAAGCACCCCGCTCTCTCTGCGCTCTTCTTTTTCTCATGCCGCCTCTCTCTGCTAAGGCTACGCTACTTACTCGGCGGGAGAGCAGCCCTTCTCCTTTGGCTTGGCTGGATGAGTACAGATTGACGTACTCTCCCTCCCCGACTTCCTCATTAGCGCTTTCACTCTACGGAGGAAAAAGGAGGACAGCAAAGAGAATGACAGATGCCAGGAAAAAGCAAATGTGTGTAAAAAAAAAAAGTATACTGCGAATGTGAAAGCTGCAAGCAGTAAAGCCGGTTAAAACAAACAAGTAGCTATATCATCTCAAGTGAAACCACTAAGAACCAATTGTTCCAATCACCACAGCATACATAGGCTACAGCCTGTTTTTTTTTTTTTTTACTTAAGGCTGGGCCTATTTTCAAGGATAAGAACATCACAGTCCTGACATTGAAACAATGTTTAGAACCTACTCCAGACCCCCCCCCCCCCCCCCCCCCCCCCTCGAACGCTTCATAGACAATTCCATTGTCAAACACTAGTCACAACACACAGCTAGGGCTCACCAAAGAGGTTTGACGAGTGTCAGAGAAAGAAGAGTCAGTGGGAAGGCAGACTGCAAGAGAGCCACCAGAGCTGTCCAGTGAGCCGTTGGCCACCAGCACAGGGTCAGGGCCGCCAGTGCCCGGGGCAGCTAGGTCCATGCTCTGCGATTGGTGGACAATGGGAGAGTGGGAAGAGACAGATGAGAGGAGATATGGAATGGAAGACTGGCAGAGAGGCGCAAAGTCCTGAGAATAGGACCTGAGAATTGTCTTATGCTGAGTGAGCGAGGGCGAGAAAAGAGGGAAAGAGAAAGAGAGATTAAGTTCAAACCTACTCAAGAGATGTAAAATTTTAAAGAGTAAAAATGTGAAGAAAAAAATAAATAATTGAAGTAAGAAGCATTGGCCTTCCTGCCATCAGAAAACAATATGACTGTAGGCTAGATTGTTTATTTGACTGGTTAGTCAGTGGCTAGAATTCCTATTCCAACTCAAGTCTCTTCAAAATTACATTTTCACAAAATGTGCTTGTGGTAATAAGTCTGTTGTAATATCTGTTGAATATCCCATGCATATGGGTTTAATTGCAACAAGGATAAACCGTTCTTCAGCAAGAACAAGTCAATCATCCTCATCATTGCTCCAAAATGACATCATTAGGCAGAAAATAATAGTGAACATACATTTTGATAGACTTTAATAATCCCGGATGGGGTTCAAGAGCCAGATTTAAAAGGAATGACATCGGTTGATTCAAATAACTGCAATACTCATATTGGTCTGAATCATCTTTGATCTGTATGCTTTGCATGTGCCACATTTCACAAACGCTGGATGAAAAAACACATGTTAAGTGCACCCTTTCTCTCTGACAACGATTGTCATTAGGAGTGTGTAAACATAGAGAGGTCTGGCAGAGAGTGAAGAATGAAAGTTGGTTTGTCAGTGTGTGCGCATGTTGTTGCCCCAGATACTCCCTTATTAGTAGCCGAACACGTCGTGTACAACGGCTAATAAATGAACTCGCTGGATTATTAGTTCTAAAGCCGGAGCGGAGCAGACCAGGGTTCAACTAGTATTGGTTTTTCTGCACTCGATCCAGGTTGCCTGGGAGCAGTGGAGTACACCACAAGCTGCAAAAAAAACACCCATCTGGCTCTCCAAGGGGGCACAGAGCCAGATCATGTAGAGAGAGTCTCTACACTAAACAAGCTCAATGAGGCTTCCCCTTTCTTTTTTATTTAGCCCCGACTTGGCTGGTTAAATAAAGTTCAAATATAGAAAGTTATAGAAATAAAAACACTATTTGAAGTCAAGTCTGCTGTAGAGTGAGCAGAGAAGCAACTGTAGAGAGACAGACAGGCCCATTGAGGGTCACTCACCATGGGGGTGGTCAGGGAGGACTGGCGGCTCAGGAAGGAGTTAGAGACGGACATGCTGAGCGCAGACCCCACCTCCTCCACCACCGCAGCCTGCGACTGCTGGAGGTGGCAGGAGAGAGAGGATGAGGACGAGGAAGAGGGAGACGCAGAGTGGGAGGCCTGGAAGAGGGGGGGGGGGGGGGGGGGGGGGGGGGGTCGTGGGGGAAGAAAGTAGAGAGGGAGAGAGCGAGAGAGGAGCAGAGATAAAAGTGCAGTGGGGGATGTTAGACAGCAGAAGAAGTTGTAGGTTTACGCAGATAGTTAAGCACACAATAGAAGCAGCAGGAAAGAAGAGGCTTGATGGACTAAAATAATGTTACAGCAGACAAAGGGTTAAAGTAGAGTCACACTAGTCCTAAGCGTTCTCTAATATTCTACGGTTACCTCAGTATTATGAATCGCTCTGATGGAGAGTGGGCTTTCCAGAAAGACAAAAAGGAATGAGATTTGATGAGTGCAATGGAAAATAAGCAACAACATAAGACGGAAGAGATTGGACAGTAAATCAAATGCAAAATTTGAACACAACGTTGTGGCAAAAGGGAAAACGTAGAAACGTTCTCCATCTCATACATGACAATTGCAGTGAGTTAGGGAGGGAATGGACATTTCAGACCCGAGACCACATGTAGCCGACAGTGAGCAACACCACATGCTTTACCAGAGAGAGCTAGGCCTGAATGAGATTCATCGACCACACAATTTTCAAACTCGGCTGGGTACTCGACAGCAATTTAAAATACTTTAGCTCGGATTCCATATCTTATATATTGTGTACATAATTTACAAACTAATTACTGTTGCAGTTCAAGCTATGCCTACATACTGTGCAAAGCAGGTGACTGGCCTAAACGTACGTAACTAGTTATTTTCTCAGCTTTGGACCAGTGGTAGGTGGACAGTGGAAGAAGTCTATTCATTCCAGGAATCAGAAAGTACACCCAGTGGACATGACTTATCAACAGCCAGCTCAGAAACAACTTTTTGATTACATGAAACACAAAACACCCTTTCCTCGCCCTCCCTACATTTATAGCTTCAAACCAATCCTTGTTTTCTTTCCCTGCTCCAGAGAGAATTCTGCGATGTGACTCGTCTTAATCTGCACCCAATATGTACTCGGATGCAGTAATCCCCAAGACCAAACAACAGAACGTGCAGAAATGTTTCTCACATTTTGATCTGCTTTAGATATAGTGTGTAAAAAAAAAAAATCATATTTGTAAATCGTGGATAAACCTTGAGTACGGATTTCCTCATTTATATCAATTACTTTTCGAACCATGAATGTCTGGTTACGGAGATAACGGCATTAAATTGAACTACTACAGCCTTGCAGAGGTCTCAAACAATCACAACAATAGCAAAAGTGATGAAATCAAAGGCAAGCCTTGTGGTGGGATGTAAGATGGGACGTCATGGAGGGTGTTGAACTAGTCTGTACAAAAGGCCAATCGTCTTATGCCATCGGGTACTTTTTTTCCCTCTTCCTGTGACAGAAATCGTAGCAATTTAAATTCTACCATAGAACTGGATTGTAAATCTGATGCTGAAAAAGCATTTAAATTGATTTTTATGTATAGAAGTAGTGTTGGGAGATGTGTGATCGCCTGCCATTTGGATGTTCAGGACTTTCAATTCACCCTGCTTTTCTTCCTCCATTATATATGCATGGGATAAAACATTATGGACTCACTCGCCACTCAATCGTACAGACTTGGAACAATATATCATGAGAAAATGAGTTACTTTAAATGTATATGCATTGGGCCAAAGGGCATAGTAAGCGATGGATGTGCATGTACAGGGTGGGCTGCTGTACAATACGCTGTGCTACTGGTGGGTGTGAGGCCTCGTGTGGGCATCAGTGTGTGAGGTGGAGCTGTTGGGCTGTAGCTCACCAGCTGCCTCTGTTTGGGTGGCAGTGCCGGGGGTGGGAGAGGCTCGTGAACAGAGTCATTGCTGCTATACGAGTCGTTGAAGCTGTAGACTTCCTGGAAGCGCTTGTTGCGTTGCTCGTAGATGCTCTCGCTCTGAGGTGTCTGGTAGAAGAGTGAGGGCTGGGGCTCCGAGTAGTCCTCCACAAACTGCATGTACTTCAGTACTGTGGGGGAGAGATGTGTGCACACACAAAAGAACAAAACAAATCATGAGAAAACGTTAGCAGATGACAATGACAGTGTCCTTCTGAGAATCTCAAACCGTATAACAGGGTTTTTTAATCTACATGTCAAACGTTGGTTTAAAACTGAGAACTTCTCTCTATCCCGTAAATTCTAAAATTGGAAATTGAAAGTCGAATGAAGAAGGTTCATTAAGTGAATTCAAACCAGCTCCACTTAAAAACAAGAAAAGCATATTTTGGGGGAAATGAGGGTAGTCCCCGACCCCCCAAAACATCTTGGTCGACCGAGATGCGTCCTGTTCTTTCGACCAATAGATTGGTCAAAATGTTGAAACTTATTTTTCCATACACAGACAATCAAACCCTATGTGTTTGAATAAAATCTACTACATATGCATAGAGCTTGTCTGATGCTTTAAGCACACTGTTTTATTAAATAATTAAGACACAAAAAAAATTCCCAAGAAAGACCATGTTGGTCACACTGTGTTAAAAAAAATTACAGCAAGGGCCTGTGTGACTGGCGCATGTTGTCTCACTCACCTGCCTACTGAAAAGGCACCACAGCACAGCAAGTGTTTATTGCGCTGTCCATGCTGAAGCTGCAACATCATGTCAGCCATTTAGTTTACTTGTTTCTGACTGGAAAGTTCTGTTACCGAAATCCCTTAATGTGTTTAGGAAAAACTTTCCCTATTCCCTCAACCCTTGCTCTCTTTATATGTGACCAATAGGGCCTGACCTATAGCCTATCATAATCACATCAATAAATTGGTTCTAACAAATTTTGAACACAGTAACACCTGACAGCAAAATGGATGCGGAGGAAGTGAAAAAGAAACTTGAAATGGGCGAATGTTTACTGGTTGCTCAGGAGGGAAAGGGAAGTCAGATCAGTGGAAGACATTTGACTTAGTTGTGGAAACTACCGGAGATCCAGAAAAATGAGGGTATAGGAGCGAGAGCTCCGGCATTATACGTGCGACAAACAGGTGCTGTTCGATTACAATATCATTTTTCTGCCTGTTTGGAACAGTGTAAACAACACTAATTTAAAGTAATAGACTTTAACAAAAATATGTTTGTAAAGCCTTTATTACAGCAGACAAATCTGTGAAATTGCTTTATCCGACATTTTGCCGTTGCATGCGGCTCGGTGCTAACGGAATCAGTAGGCTATTAACTTCTCTAGGGTAGGGGGCAGCATTCGGAATTTTGGATGAAAAGCATGCCCAAAGTAAACTGCCTGCTACTCGGGCCCAGAAGATATGATATGCATATAACTGGTAGATTTGGATAGAAAACACTATAAAGTTTCCAAAACTGTTAAACTAGTGTCTGAGTATAACAGAACTGTTTGTTTATTTGTTTTTTTGAATTGTACCCCTTTTTCTCCCCAATTTCGTGGTATCCAATTGTTTAGTAGCTACTATCTTGTCTCATCGCTACAACTCCCGTACGGGCTCGGGAGAGACGAAGGTTGAAAGTCATGCATCCCCGAAACACAACCCAACCAAGCCGCACTGCTTCTTAACACAGCGCGCATCCAACCCAGCCGCACCAATGTGTCGGAGGAAACACCGTGCACCTGGCAACCTTGGTTAGCATGCACTGCGCCTGGCCCGCCACAGGAGTCGCTGGTGCGTGATGAGTCAAGGATATCCCTACCGGCCAAGCCCTCCCTAACCCGGACGACGCTGGGCCAATTGTGCGTCGCCCCACAGACCTCCCGGTTGCGACAGGAGTATAACAGAACTGATTTGGCAGGCGAAAACCGGAGAAAAATCCATTCAGGAAGTAGTTTTTTTTGTTGGTTTTGTAGTTTTCTATTCAATGCCATTACAGTATCCATTGACTTAGGACTCAAATTGCAGTTCCTATGCCTTCCACTAGATGTCAACAGTCTTTAGAAATGGTTACAGACTTGTATTCAGAAAAATTAGGGAGTAAGAGTCGGAATGAGTGGACCCTGCCGTTTCACAGAGCTTTTTCATCCGTGCGACCGAGAGAGTGCCTTTCTCGTTTACCTTTTATATTGACAACGTTATTGTCCGGTTGAAATGTTATCGATTATTTAGGCTAAAAACAACCTGAGGATTGATTATAAACATCGTTTGACATGTTTCTTTGAACTTTACGGATACAATTTGGATTTTTTTGTCTGCCTGTTTTGACTGCGTTTGAGCCGGTGGATTACTGAATAAAACACGCAAACAGGTTTTTTGGGATATAAAGAGACTATCGAACAAAATAAATATTTATTGAGTAAATTAATGTCTTCTGAGTGCAATCATATGAAGATCATCAAAGATAAGGGATTCATTTTATCTCTATTTCTATTTCTATTTCATTTTATCTCTATCTCTACTCTTCTACTTGGCTGGTTACTGTTTGTAATGATTTGTCTGCTGGGCTGTGTTCTCAAATAATCGTAAGTTATGCTTTCGCCGTAAAGAATTTAAAAAAATCTGACACTGTGGTTGGATTCACAAGAAGTTAATCTTTAAACCTATGTAAAAATATGTTTGGTTTTCTGAATTTTTATAATGAGTATTTCTGTATTTGAATTTGGCACTCTGCAATCTCACTGGATGTTGGCCAGGTGGGACGCTAGCGCCCCACATACCCTAGAGAGGTTAAACACTCAAACAGGCAACAGAAGCAAGATCTGCCGTATTTCTGTAGATATACAGTGCCTTTCGGAAAGTATACAGCCCTTTACTTTTTCCAGTTTGTTATGTTACAGCCTTTTCTAAAATGGGTTAAATACAACAACAAAAAACCCTCGGCAATCTACACGCAATACCTCATAATGACAAAACGAAAACATCTCTAAAAAACAGAAATACCAAATTTACATAAGCATCCTGTTCATATTGATCATCCTCGAGATAATCTACAAAAATCATCTCTGCAGCACTCCATCAAACAGGCCTTTATGGTAGAGTGGCCAGACAGAAGCCACTCCTCAGTAAAAGGCACATGACAGCCTGCTTGGA
Source organism: Oncorhynchus clarkii lewisi (assembly GCF_045791955.1). Taxonomy (NCBI): domain Eukaryota; kingdom Metazoa; phylum Chordata; class Actinopteri; order Salmoniformes; family Salmonidae; genus Oncorhynchus; species Oncorhynchus clarkii. The sequence continues at coordinate 7,145,767 of NC_092176.1, read as the reverse complement.
GTTTGCCAAAAGGCACCCAGAGACTCTCAGACCATGAGAAATAATATTCTCTGGTCTGATGAAACCAAGATTGAACTATTTGGCCTGAATGCCAAGCATAACATTTGGAAGAAACCTGGCACCATCCCTACGATAAAGCATGGTGGCAGAATCATGCTGTGGGGATATTTTTCAGTGGCAGGGACTGGGAAACCAGTCAGGATCGAGGCAAAGATGAACAGAGCAAAGTACAGCGAGATCCTTGGTGAAAACCTGCTCCAGAGCGCTCTCAGACCAGGAGAAACAATATTCTCTGGTCTGAATGAACTCTTTGGCCTGAGTGGCAAGTGTCACTTCTGGAGGTAACCTGGCACCATCCCTACGGTGAAGCATTGTGGTGGTGGCAGCATCATGCTGTGGGGATGTTTTTCAGCGGCAGGGACTAGTCCAGATCGAGGGAAAGATGAACAGAGCAAAGTACAGAGAGATCCTTGGTGAAAACTTGCTCCAGAGCGCTCAGGACCTCAGACTGGGGCGAAGGTTCACCTTCCAACAGGACAACAACCCTAAGCACACAGCCAAGACAATGCAGGAGTGGCTTCGGGACAAGTCTCTGAATGTCCTTGAGTGGCCCAGCCAGAGCCCAGACATCTCTGGAGAAACCTGAAAATAGCTGTGCAGCAACACTCCCCATCCAACCTGACAGATCTTGAGAGAATCTGCAGAGAAGAATGGGAAACACCCCCCAAATACAGAGGTGCTATACCGAATCGATGCTGCAATCACTGCAAAAGGTGCTTCAAAAAAGTACTGCGTAAAGGCTCTGAATAGTTATGTACATTTCAGATTTCAGATTTTTTTGAATAAATTAGCAACAATTTCTAAAAACCTGTTTTTGCTTTGTCATTACATTACAGGGTAATGTCTGTAAATAGATGAGGGAAAAAAACAAATTTAATCAATTTTAGAATACGGCTGTAACGTAACAGTCGACTAAATGGGGTTAGCCCTAGCAGAAACCCTGACCATTTAGTTATTAGAATAGTGCTCAGCTGTTGCAAATCTAAATAAACAGGGGAGGCACAAGTGCAGCACAATCATGCTGGTCCTGGCTGTAAGCTCTTTATAGTGATGCTCCATATGGGGAATGGGCTGATTATCATAATGGCCACCCCTCAACACCTCCGCTGAGAGGGTCAATCAGCACATGCTCATTTTCTGCACGGCCGGGAGAGTCCACTCCTCTACTCACCCACACAATCCATCAACAAATGTATTATTCCATGTGAGCTCAAAGGGTTGACATCGGTGATTCCCTCCAGGCCTGCGCACGCACACGCACACACACACACACACACACACACACACACACACACACACACACACACACACACACACACACACGGCAGGAGTCTCAGATGTGGACTCATCCACACACATGCACAGAGCCCGAGGGCCAGCCTGCAGCAAAAACATGAAGAACATAGAACTCCCAACTGATCTCCATTCAGCAACATGTCCTGTCCAACATGGCTGACCCATTGTGATGGTCTAGCTAGCAGCAGCAGCATGTCCTGTCCAACATGGCTGACCCATTGTGATGGTCTAGCTAGCAGCAGCAGCAACAACATGTCCTGTCCAACATTGCTGACCCATTGTGATGGTCTAGCTAGCAGCAGCAGCATGTCCTGTCCAATATGGCTGACCCATTATGATGGTCTAGCTAGCAGCAGCAGCATGTCCTGTCCAACATGGCTGACCCATTATGATGGTCTAGCTAGCAGCAACATGTCCTGTCCAACATGGCTGACCCATTATGATGGTCTAGCTAGCAGCAACATGTCCTGTCCAACATGGCTGACCCATTGTGATGGTCTCGCTAGCAGCAGCAGCATATCCTGTCCAACATGGCTGACCCATTATAATGGTCTAGCTAGCAGCAGACAGAGGGTTGAGAGCAAGGTGGAACAACCAAATCCTACTGGAACATAAGTATGGCAGAAATGCCAGGGATTACCAACATGTATCAGACAGACACACCAGGCAAATAAGGTCCCTAGTCTGAACCCAGCCACACCTTATATGTTACAGAGAGAGAGAAAAAAATATATACATGTTGTTTAATACTATGGTTTTATCATTCCATTACAGCAGGAGGCACACGTGTATTTCAGACATAACTAAGGGACCCAGTCCGGTGTATTTGGGGCTACACCCTGGGTTTCTTAACTCTGGTATCAGCAGAGTGTGTGTAATACTTGCTATGTCCTCTCTCCCTCCCCTTGGCGTCAGATACTCACTGTGGCGGCTCTTCTTCTCGGGGAGTGGGGGTGGACTCTGGGGGACGTCTGCCGTCTCGCTGGCACAGAACTCAGACACAAACCCATCGCCGGAGTGGCACAGGGTCATGGGCGAGACGCCAGGCGTGAACAGGGGGAAGGGGGGCACAGGCGGCATGTCCTCCTCCATGAGGTTGTCATACTGGGACGGGTGACGCTCGAAGGAGACACGCCAGGAGGAGCCCGAGTAGGAGCCGTCGGAGATGCCCGAGCTGGCCCCGCTGCGGCGCTTCTTTTCTGGCAGGGCGGGGGGCGGCAATGCCGGAGTCATGCGGGAGTAGAGGGGGGACGTGGAGGAGCCCTGGAGGGACGGCTGGGGGGAGGGGTAGGCAGGGGTGAAGTGGGGTTGGGCCAGTGGTGGGCCGGGGCCAGGGCACGGGGAAAGGGAGGAGGACTCGTTGTGGGATTCGGGCAGGGGGCTGAGGCACCCCCCCACCGGCAGGGGAGGCATCTGTTCCAGGCTGGACAGGTCCTGGTGCAGGAAGTCGTAGTCCGGGTCGTAGTGGTCTGTGGTGTCTGTGGTGGGAGAGAAAAGACAGGGAGGGACAGGCGAGTCACTGTATAGAGCACTGAAAACAAACCTCACTGTCACTTCGGCATAAAAAGCACATTTCTCTACAAACCCCACTCTAAACAACAAAAACACAACTAAGACATTGGCGAAAACCAATTTCATTGGAGGGAGAGTTAGGATTTCACGAAAGGTTTTGAGGTGCGAGCACCGTGTGTGAAATTGATCCGTGGCACATGTCAGTTGATCACAATGGAGAAGGCACACCACGGCTCGCTTCTCCTTCGTCTGAGAAAAGTGGCACCAGATGACTTGGTGCAACGTTGGTATCCCCAACCCTCACTGCTTGTCCCTGGTTCCACAATGTGACAGCCATGGTTTTACAGCTTAAGACTTTGAGGCTGCGCCTCAGTAGCGTCACCTCTCATCGTCTCTGGACGGCTAAAACTAGGCACATTCTCAGCGGCCATCCACCATATTGCTTTCCCCTCTGCTATCCTATGTTTTCAGACCAGTGCAGATGAAGGAGAGGAGGCAGTTTAAAGACTATTGAGATGCAGCCTCTGTGTCTGGTCTCTTTGCTCACAGGATGGTAGTCACAGGTAGTGAGCCTCGCTCTGTGCTGCTGGAGGCGGCAGGAACAGGAAGCCCCCTGCCTGCATGTGTCTATTTGGTTCACGCATCTGCAGCAGCTTGTTTCCACTGTCGTAGTGGTCTGTGAGCCACATTACGACAACCTGTGGTGACCCTGTGGCGACCGAGGTAAACACACACCGTATCAAAAAGAGACAGGCCTCTCATGCTGGGCTCATGGTGGCTCCTCTCTAACCATCTGTGAAGTGTGTTTGTTGTTTCGTGTGTCTGTGTATGTGTTTCATGTGTGTGTGTGTGTGTGTCAGACTCTCACCCAGAGTCTCACAGCTGGTGTTGCGTGAGCACTGTCCACTGTCCACTGTCCAGGATAGCTGCTCGTCCGACTTGCTCAGCTTGCCCATGCTGTTGCAGGGCGACAGGCGCGGCGACTCCCCTCCGTACCAATGGCTGCCCCCTGAGAAGCGCCGCTGCAACGCGTCCACCTCGTACTCCTGTCAACCAGAGCGGGACCAGACCAGTTATTAGCCACGGCCTTGTCAAGACGTTTGTCAGAGCATTTGGTGAAAAGACACAATGGCACAAAATAAGTTAACAGTGCAACAAAGCTACTCTACCTGCTTGTGGAGGCCGGTGCCCATGGGAAGACCGGAGCCACTGGTGGCGTGGCTCATGGGGGCCACCACTGCCACCCGAGTGGGGGAGGGCGCCGACTGGCGCTTCTTTGGAGGGAGAGCTGGAGGACTAGAGGGGGAGGAGAAGGGGGCATCATTTCAATATGAGGCAGTGTGCAACGTTCCCACTGTCCAGTATCCAATAGCCAAGCATGCAGCTCGAGCCACAGTACAATGACTGATCCACTTCTTCTGTGTGTATGTACTGCATGTATGGTGAAGGGAGGTGGGGAAAAGACTGCACTGGAGTGGAGGGGGGGTTGAGAGACAGGAGGACAATAGCTGACACACTCCGAGAGCCTTCTGTAGTAGCAGCACAATGGAAAAGTGTGTCGTGCATGTGTCACTGCCTGGCTGCTTTCCCCCCTCCGCAAACAGATAGCGGTGGGGAGAGCAGCAGCTACTGAACTGTTTCCACACCGCAGTGTACACAGATGGCCCAATGACAAGAGGGCATGTGGAGAATGCAGGCAGGCAGCTGTGGTGGTGAGGAGGTGGAAAAGGAGGAGGATATCCTATCTGCCAGTAAGGCAAGGGTCAATGACAGCCCCCAGGAAAGAGGACAAAAATAAATTATGTCACAAAAAAATAAAATCTGCAGTGTGGCGCTGCGTAAGACACAGAGACTGGTGCAGAGCACCTTCTGCTGGCAAGGTGAAGTTCAGAGAATTAGTGTTTGTATGATCGGAGCACAAGGAAAAGCAGAGAGCCTTTTGTATTTAGGGAAAGGGGGATACCTAGTCAGTTATTCAACAAAGCATTCAACTGAAATGTGTCTCCCGCATTTAACCCAACCCCAAATGTATAAGCGTCTGGATGTGCTGCTGTGTGTGGTAGGCTCTAGAATCTAATGTGGTCCCTTTCCATCCGTTGTCGTGTCTCTCTGGCTGTGAGCTCACCAGCCTCTGCCGAGCCCAGTTTCTCAGAAAATAAATTTGCCTCAGAGACAGGGCTGCACAAGCGGAAGTTTAATTTCTGACACCTCTCTTCACTACACGCTTCAAAGACCATAAAGCCTTCTAAAGAATTAAGACTATTTATAGCCCAGTTACCCAGCTACCACTCTTGCCTTCTTGTAAAGACATGAGCGACAAGCACGTTGGCCTGTAATCAAAGCGCATCCAACGTTATGAGCGGTAAACAGTGCCTTCAGAAAGTATTCACACCCCTTGACTTTTTCCACATTTTGTTGTGTTACAGCCTGAATTTAAAATGTATTACATAGAAGGTTTTTTGTCACTGGTCTACACACAATAGCCTATCATGTAAAAGTGGAATTATGTTTTTAGATTTTTTTTACAAATAAAAAATGAAAATCTGAAATATCTTGAGTCAATAAGTATTCAACCCCTTTGTTATGTCAAACCTAAATTACTTCAGGATTAAAAATGTGCCTTACAAGTCACATAATAACTTGTGTGGACTAACTGTGTGATATAATGCTGTTTAATATGATTTCTTTCTGAATACGCCACATATGTATCCCCCCCACACACAATTATCTGGAAAGTCCCTCAGTCAAACAGATTCAACCACAAAAACCAGGGTTGTTTTCAGATGCCTCACAAATTAGGGCTTAATGGATGACAAAAAAAAGAAGCAGACATTAAATATCCTTTTGAGCATGGTAAAGTTATTATTTACACTTTTGGATGGTGTATCAATAGACCCAGTCATTACAAAGATACAGGTGTCCTTCCTAATTCAGTTGCTAGAGAAGAAGGAAACCACTCAGGGATTTCACCATGAGGCCAATGGTGACTTTAAAACAGTTATAAAGTTTAATGGCTGTGATAGGCGAAAACTGAGGATGGATCAACAACATTGTAGTTACTCCACAACACTAACCTAAACGACAGAGTGAAAAGAAGAAAGCCTGTCCAGAATAAATATATTCCAACACATGCAACCTGCTTGCAATAAGGAACTAAAGTAATACTGGACAAGCATTATGTTTGGGCCAAATCCAGCACATCACTGAATACCACTCTTAATATTTTCAAACATGGCGGTGGCTGCATCATGTTATGGATATGCTTGTCATCGGCAAGAACTAGGGAGTTTTTTAGGATAAAAATAAAAGGCATAGAGCTAAGCACATGCTAGGTCCTGAAGGAAAACCTGGTTCAGTCTGCTTTCCAACAGACACTGGGAGACAAAATCCAACTTTCAGCAGGACAATAACCTAAAACACAAGGCAAATTATAGACTGGAGTTACTTATTAAGATGACACTGAATGTTCCCTGACTGACCTAGTTACAATTAACTTAAATCGGCTTGAACATTTTTATTTAACTAGGCAAGTCAGTTAAGAACAAATTCTTATTTACAATGACGGCCTACCCCGGCCAACGACACCGGGCCAAATTGTGCGCCGACCTATGGGACTCCCAATCATGGCCGGATGTGATATAGCCTGGATTCAAACAAGGGACTGTATTGACGCGTCTTGCACTGAGAAGCAGTGCCTTAGACCGCTGCTCCACTCAGGAGCCCATTTATGGCAAGACTAGAAAATGACTGTCTAACAATGATCAACAACCAACTACACAGAGCTTGAAGAATAAAAAAAAATAAAAAAATGGGCAAATATGGTACAATCAAAGTTTGCGAATCCCTAAGAGCATTGCTCTCCAACACTGTTCCTGGAGAACTTCCCTGTCCTGTTGGTTTTCACTCCAACCTAATCTAGCACACCTGACTAATAATTAGCTGATTGATAAGCTGAACCAGGTTAGTTACAACTGTGGTTGGAGTGAAAACCTACAGGAAGTTAGCTCTCCAGGAACAGGGTTGGAGAGCCCGGTCTTAGAGACTTACCCAAAAAAGACTCACAGCTGTAATTGCTGCCTAAAGGGAATCCAACATGACTCCGGGGGTTGAATACTTATCTAAATATAATAGTGTTTTATTTTACATGAAAAAAAGTTCGCATTTTTCTTCATATTTGACAGAGTATTTTGTGTAGATCGTTGACCAAAAATAACAAACCCACTTTGTAACACAACAACATTTGGAAAAAGCCAAGGGGTGTGAATACTTCCTGAAGGCACTGAACATTCTTTTGTGATGTTGGCGGAGGCTACAAGAGAGCTGTGTGCTCAGCTCTCTACAGGCCTAACGAGTATACAGATGGAGACCTGAGTCAGTGTCTAAACAGTGAATTGTGACGTGGCTAGAACTCTGCATTCACTTCAGTTCAGACTTGACTCGGACTTGTGCTGTGACATCAAATGTTCTGAGAGTTATCAATGACTGAACGAAAAGGTAGTTATTATCACAAACTGCTCTTAGGAAGGGTTAAACCCCCCCCCCCCCCCCCCCAACACAAATTCCCTTGGTGGCAAAGGTCTGGATGAATAGTAATTTATCGGCGTAGTAACGACACCCACCTCACGACCCGTGTAACCTCATGCTGATGCACCACCCAATTTCAAAATTGCACCTTATGCATTCTATTACAACTTTCAAGAGTAAGTTCTAAGGCCAACGGAGTTCATAAAAATACAAAATAAAGGGCTTTCAACTTACTCACCCCACCGACCCAGGCGCACCCCACAGTTTGGGATCCACTGAACAACTGTTTGTTAGAGCTATGAAAGGGACACCATCTCTATGAAATGAGCTCTTACTTGTGTTCAGCAATCTTTACGCCAGGGAGAGGGGGTTTCGGAGGGGCCACCTCCTCTGCTTCCTCCTCGGTGGGTTCAGTCAAGACTTCCGTAGATTGGGTTGTGGCTGAACTCTTGTCCAGACTCTCCTTCTCTTTGGCAGGTGGCTCTGCAGCGCTGTGGGTATACGAGTTGTATACAGGTGTTGTTTCCATTATGTACAATTTCCTCACGGTGTAAGACGTGTTCAGTACGGGTTAGTGGAGGAGTGTGATTGATATCCTCTGTGGCTCACTCACCTCTCAGTCAGGGCGGCCGGTGGCACTGGTTTGACAGGAGACGTAGGGGAGGGATGCTCCTGTTTCTCGATGGTCAGTTTCACCAGCTCCTGTGGACAATCACCGTGTGCAGTTATTAAATGTGAGCCAACTTCAACCCCTTTCAACATCTCTTCCCCAAAGAGTAACAAGTACTCGACTAGCTACCGTTTCCCCAAAAAACACAACACGCATTAATTGTTACAAATCATTTGTGACGTCGCATATTTCATGTTCGTTAGTTCTTTTTGGTATGCCAACTTTACCTTAACACCGTCGAGCACTGCCTTGATCACAGTGGTGACAGTAACAATGGTTTCTTTATCTTCCAGGTTGACCCCCTCCAGCATAACTTGGTCAGACCAGCGAATGAGATTGCCCAGACTCTGGTACACACGGTTAAGACAAGATGACACCGCTGAACTGGGAACAACCAAGAGGAAAGATTAGGCTAACAGACGGTTGAAGGTTTCTTACGATTGCAACCCTACAAAACAAATAAAATCGTCAACCTTAAATGACATTTGGCTGCCCCTCGTCTCATGTCAACTGAAGCCTCGTCTTAAAACACACAATGGATGAGCTCCAGATATACATCCTCGTGGGCCAGACTCACCTGTGCTGGATCCTTGGTTCCACTTGGACTAAAGGCAGGATGGCCTCCAGGACCTTACTGGCAGAGCCTGGTAACATCTCCAGCACCTTCTTGTCCACCGCCATCTTGTCAATGATGGTCTTGAAGTAACGCAAGGCACTGACCACATCTTTCTCATGCTCCTCTAACCGACTCAGACCCTGCAAAAGGAAGCCAACATGAGAGCAATCGTGAACATGGTGGTGCATCTTGGTTACGTGATTATTGCATATTGTGAGGCTTTATCGCTCTGCGGTCACAGTCTCATTCTCTGGTTTCTTGTAGGATATAAATGAACAACTAATTGCCCTTATGAGATGGACACAGCAAAAGCTTGCGGCCTACGTAGAGGGAGAAACAGATATTTAACAAACCTTGTTAGCAGGTTTCTCCGCAGTCTTCACGCTATGTTCTAAAGGCGGCTTACTGACTTTCTTCGAGGGTGTCCTTTTGATTTTGGGAGAGTGGAACTTGTCCATAAGCTTCATGGTGAAGGAAGACAAATGGGAGCGTTGGGAGTCTGAGGAGGAGAGGGAAAGCGAGAGGGAGAATTAAGAGAATAACCTTTCATTATCTACAGAGAGTGTGAATTGAGAGAACCCTTGTTAGAAATTCACTTTCGGATACCTCACACATACGGAAGTTTCATCTAATGTTACATGATTTCAGACTTAAACACAACCTCTCACAATTGCTCAGATATAAGAAATAAGACAGCAAATATGTGTTGTCAGAGTGAGATAACAGAAAACTCATGAACACTAATTAGTCTAAACCGCATTATATGAATGAGAGCCTTGTAGATCTGTCTTCATTTCAAAAACCATGTACTGTTCTTCAACTGTATGAAAATAATGGTTACCCACAAAACCTGAAATTAATTTTAGGCTAAATTGACCGTTTTTCCAAGTCAACTGCATCAAAAGGCCCAAATTAACTCCTTTAGCAACTCGTACAGACACAGGCGCTGGGACACACTAGGCAGGTTTCCATTGACCCAGGTTGTTTCAACAAAAGCAATGTTGCAACAACATTGCGACATGGGTAATGCAAACAGCAACTTCAGGAGAAATGTTAACGGTTCAACAGGGGTGTATTTTTCTTTGTCGAACTTTCTATATTATGACAAATGATGAACAGTTTTTTTAAAAATAAATTAGGATCGAACAAAAATTCTGAAGGAACGCGGTCATGTGATGTCATCACGTAACTATTAGGGCCAGGATAATACCAGTATCACTATACCCGTTAGTATCATGGCAAGGAAACAAAACAGCCCTGGAAACAGCCCTGGAAACAAATATCATTATGGTGTCATCCAGAGTTACATTTATTTTCCAAGCATTAGCACTGAATATTTTACATCCAGCAGGTTTTTAAAAGGACCAAAGACTGCTTCGTATTTCCATTTTTGCCATTGAAATAAATATTGCAGTACTGGTATCGTCAGACTTAGTAACTATAAAGCTCCACTCCAAAATGTATTCTAAATGCCTACGGATTGATATATATTTTTTTAAACTATAAAAAATAAATATTTCAAATCAATTGGTTGCGTGCACATATTTAGCAGATATTATCGCAGGTGTAGCAAAAATACTTAGATTCCTAGCGCAGTAATACCTGACAATATCAAACAATACACACAAATCCCCAAAATGTAAAGAAAGGACTTAAGAAACATTGAAATATTAGAACGAGCAATGCCAGAGTCGGGAATATAAATATACAATGCATTCAGAAAGTATTCAGACCCCATGACTTTTAACACAATTTGTTAAGTTACAGCTTTATTCTAAAATTGATTAAAACGTATTTTTCCCCCTCATCAATCTATACACAATGGCCAATAATGACCAAGCAAAAACAAGTTAAGACATTTTTACAAATGTATATATTTTTTTAACTACTGAAAAATTACATTTAGATAAGTATACAGTACCAGTCAAAATACTGGACACACCTACTCCTTCAAGGGCTTTTCTTTATTTTGGCTATTTTCTACATTGTAGAATAATAGTGAAGACATCAAAACTATGAAATAACACATATGGAATCATGTAGTACCCCCAAAAAGTGTTAAAATACTCTAAATATATTTTAGATTCTTCAAAGCAGCCACTCTTTGCCTTGATGACAGCTTTGCACACTCTTGGCATTCTCTCAACCAGCTTCACCTGGAATGCTTTTCCAACAGTCTTGAAGGAGTTCCCACATATGTTGAGCACTTGTTGGCTGCTTTTCCTTCACTCTGCGGTCCAACTCATCCCAAACATCTCATTTGAGTTGAGGTCTGGTGATTGTGGAGGCCAAGTCATCTGAATGCAGCACTCCATCACTCTCCTTCTTGGTCAAATAGCCCATACACAGCCTGGAGTTATGTTGGGTCATTGTCCTGTTTAAAAACAAAATAATAGTCTCACTAAGAGCAAACCAGATGGGATGGCGTATGGCTGCAGAATGTTGTGGTAGCCATGCTGGTTAAGTGTGCATTGAATTCTAAATAAAATACTGACAGTGTCACTAGTAAAGCACCCCCACACCACCTCCTACATGCTTCACGGTGGGAACCACACATGCAGAGATCATCAGTTCACCTACTCTGCGTCAGACCAAAGGACAGGATTTCCACCGGTCTAATGTCCAGTGCTTGTGTTTCTTGGACGAAGCAAGTGTCTTCTTAATTGGTGTCCTTTAGTAGTGGTTCCTTTGCAGAAATTCAACCATGAAGGCCTGATTCACGCAGTTTCCTCTGAACAGTTGGTGTTGAGATGTGTCTGTTACTTGAACTCTGAAGCATGTATTTGGGCTGCAATCTGAGGTGCAGTTAACTCTAATAAATATCCTCTGCAGCAGAGGTAACTCTGGGTCTTCCTTTCCTGTGGCGGTCCTCATGAGAGACAGTTTCATAGCGACTAAACTTGAAGAAACTTCTTGAAATGTTCCGGATTGACTGACCTTCATGTCTTAAAGTAATGATGGACTGTCGTTTCTCATTGCTTATTTGAGCTGTTCTTGCCATAATTTGGACTTGATATTTTACCAAATAGGGCTATCTTCTGTATACCACCTCTACCTTGTCACAACACAACTGATTGGCTTAAGGAAAGACATTCCACAAATTAACTTAACAAGGCATACCTGTTAATTGAAAAGCATTCCAGGTGACTACCTCATGAAGCTGTTTGAGAGAATTCCAAGAGTGTGCAAAGCTGGCTACTTTGAAGAATTTCAAATAAAATTTATTTTGATTTGTTTAACACTTTTGGATTTTAGTAATTTGGATTACTACATGATTCCATAGGTGTTATTTCATAGTTTTGATGTCTTCACTATTATTCTATAATGTAGAAAATAGTAAAATAAAGAAAAACCCTTGAATGAGTAGGTGTGTTCAAACATTTTGACTGGCACTGTAAGTATTGCTCCGTTCACCTTTGCCTCGACCTGACTAGTCTCCCAGTCCCTGCATCACGCTCCCATAACCCACAGCATGATGCTACCACCACCATGCTTCACCGTAGGGAGGGTGACAGGTTTCTTCCAGGTGTGACGCTTGGCATTCAGGCCAAAGAGTTCAATCTTGGTTTCATCAGACCAGATAATATTGTTTCTCATGGTCTGAGAGTCCTTCAGGTGCCTTTTGGCAAACTCCAAGCAGGCTGGCATGTGCGTTTTACTGAGTGGCGGCTTACATCTGGCCACTGTACCATGAAAGGTGGAGTGCTGCAGAGATGTTGTCCTTATGGAAAGTTCTCTCATCTCCACAGAGGAACTCTAGAGCTCTGTCAGAGTGACCATTGGGTACTTGGTCACCTCCCTGACCAAGGCCCTTCTCCCCGGATTGTTCAGTTTGGCCAGGCGACCAGCTATTGGTGGTTCCAAACTTCTTCCATTTAAGAATGATGGAACCACTGTGTTCTTGGGGTCCTTCAATGCTGCAGCAGAAATGTTTTGGTACCCTTCCCCAGATCTGTGCATCGATACAATCCTGTCTCCGGGCTCTACGGACAATTCCTTCGACCTCATGGCTTGGTATTTTCTCTGACATGCATTGTCAACTGTGGGACCTTATATAGAAAGGTGTGCATTTCCATATCATCTCCAATCAATTGAATTTACCACAGGTGGACTCCAATCAAGTTGTAGAAACATCTCAAAGATGATTAATGAAAACAGAATGCACCTGAGCTCCATTTCAAGTCTCATAGCAAAGGGTCTGAATACTTATGCAAATAAGGTATTTCAGTTTTTTTTTCTTCTAAAAATCTGTCTTTGCTTTGTCATTATGGGGTAATGTGTGTAGATTGCTGACAATTCTTTTTATTTAATAAATTTTCGAATAAGGCTGTAACGTAACAAAATGTAGAAAAGTCAAGAATCTGAAATAAAATAAAAACATTCAACATATTAATATTTCAAAACCTTTTTGATTTAGCTTATTTTTAGACATGGACTGTAACAATATACTCTTCAAACATGTCGCATTTCCAGAATAGGCTCTCTGGTAGTTTTGATACTATTTCCCTTTAAAACCAGACTATTTAATTAAACAGAAGTAAAATCTTGTTTGACTACAGACTAAATTGAACAGAGGGACTTAAGTTTCAAGTTAAGGTCACATGCACAAGTACGGTGAAATGCCTTTCTTTGCCAGCTCTAACCCCAACAATGCAGTAATCAATAACCAAACTAAACTAAAAATAACAAGGTAGAACAAAAACACACAAGATATAAAAAGAAGAACACAATAACATAAGTAAGCATACTATGTACAGGGTCAGTTCCAGCACCATATTTACAATGTGCAGGGATACTGGATCAATAGAGGTAGATATGCATAGGGGTAAGGTAACTAGGCATCAGGATATATGATAAACAGAGTAGCTGAAGCACATATGATGATTGTATGTGGGTGTGTGTGTATATAGAATTAATATAAAATGTACGTTAATATTATGCGTCTGTGAGCAAATCGTGGAATGAGTGTTTGTATGTGTGTTGGAGTATCAGTGTGCATAGTGTGTAGAGCCCTGTGAGTATACAGAAATATGAATAAAATACAAAGGTCAACTCTGATTGTCCGTGTAGCCATTTAGTTAGCTATTTAGTTAGCTATTTAGCAGTCTTATGGCATGGGGATAGAAGCTGTTCAGGAGCCTGTTGGTGTCAGACTTGATGCACCGGTAACCGCTTAACATGCAGAAGCAGAGAGCACAGTCTATGGCTTGGGTGGTTGGAGTCTAACTATTTTCCGGGCCTGCATTTAACACTGCCTGACACAGAGGTTCTGGATGGCAGGGAGCTCGGCCTCAGTGATGTACTGGGATGTCTGCACAACCCTCTGTAGTGCCATTCGATCAAGGGCGGTGCGATTGCAATACCAAGCAGCGATGCAGCCAGTCAAGATGCTCTCAACGGTACAGCTGTCGCGCCTTCACGACTGTGTCCGTGTGTGTGGAACATTTTAAAATTCTTTGTGATTTGACTTTCTTGCACGCTCTAACCCCAACAATGCAGTAATCAATAACAATGTAATACTAAAAATAACAAGGTAGAACAAAAAAACACAATATAAAAACAGGAACAAAGCCAAGGAACTTGAAGCTCTCAACCCGCTCCACTGCAGCCCATCAACGTGGATTGGGGTGTGCTCGCCCCCGTTTCCTGTAGTCCAAAATCAGTTCCTTGGTCTTAGTTACATTGAGGTTGTTGTTCCAGCCCCACAATGCCAGGTCACTGACCTCCACCCTGTAGGCTGTCTCATCGTCACAGGTGATCAGGCCAACCACCATTGTGTCGTCAGCAAACTTGATGATGGTGTTGGGGTTGTGCATGGCCACACAGTCGTTGGTGAACAGGAGGTGACTAAGCACACACCCCTGTGGGGCCCCCGTGTTAGGGGTCAGCGTGGCGGAGGTGATGTTGCCTACCCTCACCACCTGGGGTTGGTCCGTAAGGAAGTCCAGGATCTAGTTGCAGAGGGAGGTGTTCAGTCACAGGGTCCAAAGCTTGGTGATGCGCTTGGAGAGGACAATGGTGTAGAACGCTGAGCTGTCTGTACTCAATGAACAAATATACTCACATAGGTATTCCTCTTATCTAGGTATGGGAGGGCAGTGTGGAGTGCAATTGAGATGGTGTCCTCTATGGTTCTGTTGGGGGGAATGTAAATTGAGGTGTCTGGGATGTTAGAGTTGCTTGGTTCCATAACCAGCCTCTCAAAGCACTTCATGATTACAGATGTGAGTGCTACGGGGCGGTAGTCATTGAAGCCTTATAATGATTGGGAACAGGAATGACAGTGGCCATCTTAAACTACAGTGGGGCAAAAAAGTATTTAGTCAGCCACCAATTGTGCAGGTTCTCCCACTTAAAAAGATGAGAGAGGCCTGTACATTTCATCATAGGTACACTTCAACTATGACAGCAAAATGAGGGGGGAAAAAAAAATAAAAAAATCACATTGTAGGATTTTTTATGAATTTATTTGCAAATTATGGTGGAAAATCAGAATTTGGTCACCTACAAACAAGCAAGATTTCTGGCTCTCACAGACCTGTAGCTTCTTATTTAAGAGGCTCCTCTGTCCTCCACTCGTTACCTGTATTAATGGCACCTGTTTGAACTTGTTATCAGTATAAAATACACCTGTCCACAACCTCAAACAGTCACACTCCAAACTCTACTATGGCCAAGACCAAAGAGCTGTCAAAGGACACCAGAAACTAAATTGTAGACCTGCACCAGGCTGGGAAGACTGAATCTGCAATAGGTAAGCAACTTGGTTTGAAGAAATCAACTGTGGGAGCAATTATTAGGAAATGGAAGACATACAAGACCACTGATAATCTCCCTCGATCTGGGGCTGCACGTAAGATCTCACCCCGTGTTGTCAAAATGATCACTGCTTAAGCCAGTGCATGTCCAAGCCCGTCTGAAGTTTGCTAGAGAGCATTTGGATGATCCAGAAGAAGATTGGGAGAATGTCATATGGTCAGATGAAGCCAAAATATAACTTTTTGGTGAAAACTCAACTCGTCGTGTTTGGAGGACAAAGAATGCTAAGTTGCATCCAAAGAACACCATACCTACTGTGAAGCATGGGGGGGGAAACATCATGCTTTGGGGCTGTTTTTCTGCAAAGGGACCAGGACGACTGATCCGTGTAAAGGAAAGAATGAATGGGGCCATGTATCGTGAGATTTTGAGTGAAAACCTCCTTCCATCAGCAAGGGCATTGAAGATGAAATGTGGGTGTGTCTTTCAGCATGACAATGATCCCAAACACACCGCCCGGGCAACGAAGGAGTGGCTTCATAAGAAGCATTTTAAGGTCCTGGAGTGGCCTAGCCAGTCTCCAGATCTCAACCCCATATAACATCTTTGGAGGGAGTTGAAAGTCCATGTTGCCCAGCAACAGCCCCAAAACATCACTGCTCTAGAGGAGATCTGCATGGAGGAATGGGCCAAAATACCAGCAACAGTGTGTGAAAACCTTGTGAAGACTTACAGAAAACGTTTGACCTCTGTCATTGCCAACAAAGGGTATATAACAAAGTATTGAGATAAACTTTTGTTATTGACTAAATACTTTTTTGCCCCACTATATGTGGGGATTACAGACTGGGACAAGGAGAGGTTGATTGTCACTGGGTCTGTTGTCTCCGGCTAATTTCATATACACTTGTCACGTAGCAATATAACAACTAGGCATATGCATTTTATGATTCCCTTTCCCTGTGCAGTGCTTCCCAATGTGCAGTGGTTTCCACTAAAGCTCTATTAGTTCCACCTCAGTGCAGACCTGAGGGCAGATCGTGTGGAGAGCTGCTCACCACACACTGCAACGGTCTGCCCCTGGAGACGCCTGTGGCAACAGCTTGACTGCTCAACTCAGTCTTGCCTGAGCAGCAGTGGCCTTACATACACTGGAGTCCAGACACGTGTCCAATGGTAGCTAGGCATCATGCGTTAAGGACAACATAGTGAACCTTGCAAATGGACACCGGGACCCCAAAACAAATCAATGAAATACATTGGTGTCATATGATTTCTGAATCTAGCACTGCATTCAGTGATAAAGAGTATTCATCCTCAGTATTCAGGACACAAGAGTGGGTGTGAATATAGGCTACTCCCAGTGCCACTAAAATAACTTTACTAGTACTGAGTGATTTCAGTTTTTAAATAACTAATTGACCACATCGGTTCAGGGGCTGGGATTCAAAATAGGTGTGTTGGGTCAATGTCCTGTTGAAAAACCAATGATAGTGGGACTAAGTGCAACCCAGATGGGATGATGTATCCCTGCAGAATGCTGTGGTAGCCATGCTGGTTAAGTGTGCTTTGAATTCTAAATAAAATCACAGATAGTGTCACCAACAAAGCACCCCCCAAACCATCAGACCTCCACCTCCATGCTTCACGGTGGGAACCACACATGCAGAGGTCATCCATTCACCTACTCTAAGTCTCAAAGACACGCCGGTTTGAACCAAAAATCACACATTTGGACTCAGACCAAAGGACAGATTTCCACCGGTCTAATTATATCCATTGCTTGTGTTTCTAGGCCCAAGAGTTCAAGTAACAGACACATCTAAACATCAACTATTCAGAGGAAACTGCGTGAATCAGGCCGTCATGGTTGAATTGCTGCAAAGAAACCACTACTAAAGGACACCAAAAAGAAGAACAGTCTTCTTCAGTCATGACGGCCTGATTCACGCAGTCTCCTCTGAACAGTTGATGTTTAGATGTGTCTGTTACTTGAACTCTGTGAAGCATTTATTTGGGCTGCAATCTGAGGTGCAGTTAACTCTAATGAACTTATCCCCTGCAGCAGAGGTAACTCTGGGTCTTCCTTTCCTGTAGTGGTCCTCATTAGAGGAATTTTCATCATAGCGCTTGATGGTTTTTGCGACTGCACTTGAATAAACTTTCAAAGTTCTTAACATTTTCCAGATTGACTGACTTTCATGTCTTCAAGTAATGATAGACCGTCATTTCTCTTTGATTATTTGAGCTGTTTTTGCCATAAAATGGACTTGGCCTTTTACAAAATAGGGCTATCTTCTATATAACACTCCTACCATGTCACAACACAACTGATTATCTCAAATGCATTAAGGAGGAAAGAAATTACACAAATTAACTTTTAACAAGGCATACCTGTTAATTGAAATTGCATTTCAGGTGACAACCTCATAAAGCTGGTTTAGAGAATGCCAAGAGCGTGCAAAGCTGTAATCAAGGCAAAGGGTGGCTACTTTGAAGAATCTAAAATATAAAACATATTTTAACACTTTTTTGGTTACTACATGATTCCATATGTGTTATTTCATATGTTGATGTCTTTACTATTATTCTACAATGTAGAAAATTGTAAACATAAAGAAAAACCCTGGAATGAGTAGGTGTCCAAACTTTTCACTGGTACTGTGTGTGTGTGTGTGTGTGTGTGTGTGTGTGGCTAAATATTTTATTTAGGTAATATGAATAAATTATGGTTAGAGCCTAATAAGTGATAGTAATGGGCAGTCACTACAATCAAATGTTTCATTCTGTGTTGTTACTGCATTGAACCTACATAATGTATGTATATAATCTTTGAAAATATAAACCAACCTGAAACCAAACCAACCTCAAAAAGCACAAATCCCTCAGCACTAAAGTGTACACTATTATTTCAGTCAAGACTTTAAAACGATATATCTTCAACAACAAAAAAGGCTTATACACCTAGCCTAAAAATTGACTTGCTCAGTGAATTAAGCGGTGTAGACAGGTTGAAGAAAAACAAAAAAAGCCATCGTTTGGAGCTCGTATCTAGGCTACTGCCAGCATTGCTGACGGCACGGCACACCCAGTGATCAAATAATACAGAGGCTATTACAAAGAGTGGTAAGAAACACTTCAATAGACCAAGTCATTAAACAGCAAGCAGGGCACAAAAACAATGGCGAACGTGCATAAAGATGGCACAATTCAGATATGACGTCATTGTTTTAACACTGTATACAAAGTTTTTATACTTTGGCGCGCGATATGGTTCAATGTGCCAATAAATCAGTACAATCTACTTTAGGTTTTTCACATTTCTGGTGTCTTGAAGCTAAAATTGGGATAGTGTATACTTTGCTAATGAGCATACAAGAAAAAAGTAAATGGAGAGCAATGTACAATACGGTGAACTTAGCAAAACAAGGAATTAGCACCTCCGCTATTGAGCAGTGCTCAAATTGAGAAAAATGTGTAGTCTACATTATGTGCGACAGAATTAATCCATCTAGGCCTAGACATTGAACAATAAATGAGGCTGTGCGTGTGTGTGTGTGTTCTGACTGCTCTCCTTGCTGGAAGCTGGCTGTTGCCACTCAATAGGATGTTAACAGCTGGCTACTGTGGATGACAGGCTGTTTCCCGCTGTTCTGCAAGCTATGACAGGTCACTTTTCTCTCAGGTCAACATGCACATCGACTATTAAACCAAAAGATAAACTAAATGGCTGAGGCATCGGTCTCCAACATTGTGTGAGGGCTGAACCATTTGCCTTCCTGTAATAGATACATTCAGACAACAGCCTACATAGCCCGTTTTAGAGTCAGGGTTCTCCTCACTACTTCCTATTACATTTCAAAACTAATTGAACTGAAACACCGTACTACTGGGAGTTAACTCTTTTGACAATAAGGCATGATTGCTATGCATCCATTTGCAACAGCCAGTCCAGCTAGCTTGAGAAGAAAAGTAACATAAGCAAGAGGGTACAGTAAACTCGCCTGTTTACTCGGTCTCTGTGTGAGGGTGGAAATCACCTCACCAAGAGGGAGGTTTCTCTACAATGGTTGTAAACAAAGGAGAGGCCAGAACAGCCATGACTGAGGCAGTGTTCTCACCATGTTAGTGGGTCTCAGCCTCTCCACATTTAAATAAACCCCGAAACAACCACAGAAGTAGGTCACGCATAAAAACGTATCTGGTCTCTCAACCAAGAAAAACTGCAGAGAACTAGTGGGAGAACAACTGAAGATGAAGGTTAATTTTAGAGATGCAGCCACAACAAAAGGACATTGCATCTATAGCTCTCTCCCCGTGGGAGGAAGTGTCTGCTTAAAATACACCTACTGCTAGTATTAAGCAACATCACTTCAAGAGAGAGCACATACAATGAAATGTAGGGCCTCAGACTGTGTTCAATACGGCTCTGTCGGCTCTGGAAAGATTTTGTCTGCAAAACATAAACATACTTAAAGTAACTGAGTGAAAATATCACATATGCTGTGAACTCACACCCAAATAATGTTGCTGACTTATTTGTGGCCAAAGCATAAATTGGGTGGGGGAAACACTTTAAAAAAAACACTTCATACGTGTATCTCAAACAGACGGTTTTAAAAATGCTTGCCATTTCCTCATGAAGTATGATATGAGCTGGCCAATCAGCGTTCTACTCGCATGCATATTTTTAAATAACCAGCATACACTCACACCATTCTGTTGTTGGTGTAAGCCTAACACCATTACAAAACAGAAAACCTGCTTTTTAACATACTTAATTACCATTTTTTGGAAGGAAAACTATTTAACTCATACTGTAAGTAATTATAGGTCATATTTAATAGAAATCTGGAAACGATGAACCATTACTTTAAAATAAAACACAGTAAAGTGTATGACTGGGCGATTAAGCCAAAATATCACTACGATATTATTTTACATTTCAGACGGTCTGATTGTATTTTATGTCGATGTTTTTGAATAATAAAAGTTCTAAAATGTGCTTTATGAGTAGTGCATGACACTCGGGCGGCAACACACATTCTAAGTGAGTCTTTCTCCATTATGATCGTTTTATACTGCTCAATTAAAACTTCAACCCCCCATTAATTTCTGCCTTTCCTGCACTCATTTGAGATCATTTCCACACTGCCACGTAGGGCTGCACGATATGGGCAAAAAAATGTAGGCCATATTTGAATACAGCGTTTGACATGACAATTAAAGAAATGCCAGGGAGGAGTTATTTTCAAACAAAGTGTTGGTCAGTGTTTCCTAGGGGACCCTATAATCTTTGAATAGATTAAACGTTCTCTTAGTTACTTAATGTACCTAACATATTCATGCTTTGCCTATTCCTCTTTGATTTAGAAGGTACTGTTGCACCAACAACATGATCATTTAGGCATATACCATCACTTGTATCTGGCTGTACAGCTAGCTACGTTTGCTCTGACTCAGTACATTTATTAGCTAGCTAGCCAGCTATTTAGCATTAGCGGATAACATGAACTAGCGATTAGTATTAATGCGAACACGATTTAAAAGACAAACTAGATGTTTGTGGATGTAAGAAACAAACAGTGTAATTAACAGAGCGCTTGTGGATTTATATTAAGCAAAGTGGAATTAACATTGTTGTTGTCAACATTGTTGCATGACCATGCAGACTAAACTATTGTGTCTCGTGGTCGAGCAACAACAAATGCGTTCAAAATGGTCAGATTTGCCGAAAGGAGGGCGGGAGAGGACCTTGTAGGCATCCCGGAAGTTGGAGTAGCAGTGGTTGAAGTGTTTTAGCACCGTAAGTACTACAGTGGATGTGTTGATAGAACTTCGGCAGCCTTTTTCTCAAATTTGCTTTGTTAAAATCCCCAGCTACAATAAATACGGCCTCAGGATGTGGTTTCCAGTTTGCATAAAGTCCAGTGAAGTTCTTTGAGGGCCATTGTGGTATTGGCTTTAGGGGGAGGGAGAATATACACAGCAGTGACTATAACCGAAGAGAATTCTCTAGTTAGCTAATTCGACCAGCATTTGATTGTGGGGTATTCTAGGTTGGGTAAAAAAAAGGACTCGAGTTCCTTTATGTTATCACAACATGAGTCATTAATCATGAAACATACACCCTCGTCCTTCTTCTTCCCCGGAGCGATATTTATTCTTGTTTGCACAATGAACTGAGAACCCAGCTGGCTGGATGGACGCAGACAGTATATCCCGAGAGAGCCATGTGTCCGTGAAACAGAGTATGTCTCTCTGGAAAGAAATCCTTGGCCTGAGCTCGTCCACTTTATTATCAATAGACTGAACATTAGCGAGTAATATACTCGGAAGCGGTGGGTGGTGCACACCTCCTACGTCGGAAGACCACTCCAAGTACCTCTTCTCCGACGCCGGTGTTTTGGGTTGGCCTTTGAATCAGTTCAATTGCCCTGGGGGGTTCGAACAAAGGATCCGCTTCGGGAAAGTCATATTCCTGGTAGTGCTGGTGAGGTACCGCCGCTCTGATACAGCCGGGAAGAACTTTTGTGTATGTAATTGCACAAAACAATTTCTGTGCTAATAAAAGTATGAATAATACATAAAAAAGCAAAAGTCTCCTAAGAGCTAGAAGCACGGCAGCCCTATCCGTCAGCCCCATGGTCACCCAGGTTCAGTGTATAATAAAATCAGCTGCCACGTTCTGCTTGAATGCAGAGGATGATGTCTTGTTTCTTTGTGTTTACATCTTGCTCCAGGATACTGGGATGATGTTGGTGTAAATGTGTCAACATATTTGAGGTGTTGGCGGCTGCATATGCTATTCTCGTTGAGCATGGTGACATACGGTTAACATTTTATCCACAACTCTCTGTTCATCGCCGTTGTAATCTACTGGGAAGTCAAAATGATGGATACTCCAATTCTGGTTTATCAACATCATCACACAGAACTAGTTCCCAGCTGTGCCTCACAAAATGACGGTTTGAAATGCACCAACTAAGATTTAAAATTTTGATTACAATGTGCACTCTTAATTGTTTTCACGGAATAGCCTAAAAATAGATTTACTCAAAGGGCGTAGGCATAACCTATAGCCTAGTGTTTTTATTTTGTAAATATTTATTTTTTTACGTATTCATTCGGGTTCACAGTGCGGACCAAACCGGTACGAATATGTTACACGGTCCTCCCTTCCACTGGCATACTGTTGTTTAGCTAATAACTGTTTTCTTTGTCTTTCTGTTGTCTGGTTGTCAAACCAAGAGTGTTAAAACAGTCCGAGTCTGGACAACGCCTCCCTCTCTGTCCATCTCTCCATCTGCCTCACTTTCTCTCCAGTTAATGTCACCTCTCCCAGCTCTTACTGACACCTACCCATGATCCCCCTCTTGTTCCATTTACTGTAACCAGCATCCTCACCCACTGAGCACCGACCAACACCACATGTCCATGAACGTTGAAAAGTAGTTCAAATTTGGTCAGTCCACCCTGGCCTTGGATGTTAATGTCCAAAGATGGGATCAGATTTGGTCCGGTCCATCATAGATGTGTGTTTCACAAGTTTAGAGTATAGTACAATATACTGTATTGCACTCTACTATCCACCATACGCTACTGGACTGTACAAACCGCTACCCTACTCTGCTCTTCTTTGCTGTGCATTAGATTCATAATAATGCATTTCTGTGTAGTACAGATCAGGGACCCATGATATAATTCAGTTATCATAATTCCGTCCCCGGGTGTAAATCCACTTCACTTGCTGTAGTTCAATAACCCAAATATTTGTTTTCCCAATCTCAAGGTGCCATGTAGTAGTTGACACGCCATACTTTCTACAGACTTCTTTGAATCTTAATTTGGAGCAGATACACGACGCACACAAAGAATGTGGACACCCATTCAAATGAATGGATTCGGCTATTTCAGCCACACCCGTTGCTGACAGGTGTATAAAAATCGAGCACACAGCCACGCAATCTCCATAGGAAAACATTGGCAGTAGAATGGCCTTACTAAAGAGCTCAGTCACTTTCAACATGGCACAGCATACAATGACATTCTAGACAATTCTGTGCTTCCAACTTTGTGGCTACAGTTTGGGGAAGGCCCTTTCGTACTTCAGCATGACAATGCTCCTGTGCACAAAGCGAGGTCGATAGAGAAATGATTTGTCAAGATTGGTTTGGAATTTGACTGGCCTGCACAGTTCCCTGACCTCAACCCCATTGAACACCTTTGGGGTTAATTGGAACGCTGACTGCGAGCCAGGCCTAATCCCCCAACATCAGTGCCCGACCTCATCAATGCTCGTCGCTGAATGGAAGCCTTCCCAGAAGAGTGGAGGGTGTTGTGACAGCAAACAGGGGACCAACTCCATATTAATGCCCATGATTTGGGAATTAGATTTTTTTTCCCGACAAGCAGGTGTCCACATACTTTTGGTAAGTCGTGTATTTAACAGAGTTTTTGGAAAACTTGGCCACATAAAAATCTGTGGGAGATTTTACAGTAATTATATTACCAAAGTATGCATCTGCACAGTTCTTTCACCAAGTTAGTTTTTGTACATTTTTCAGCAGAAATTGTTAAAAGTAATCCTTGTGCATAGAGTTGTATGGTTTGTTAAACTTTGAAATCATGGTTTTTGTTTGGTATACATTTTAGAGTGGAAAAAAACTAGCAAAGCGTGATTCCGTTACTATGAAATTTTCCAGTAGTACACACAGTAGCAAATACAATAGCATCTTGTAGGGTTGCCAGCAGATCCGACCCGCTTGTTTACAGCTGCACTGGGGTTGGACAGGCTTCTTGGGTAGATTACGACAACGCGGAGCCAGCGCAAGATATGGCTCGGAAAAAACATACATCAATCCAGGGATGAGACAATGCTAGCTAGCAGTAGCCACAGCAGCCATTATGGAATGTCGTTGAATAACAAAGAAACTGATTGGCCCACACTGCCATTCCTAAATGGCTACAGTGGCTTCTGCTACCTAGCATGAGGATGAATGGCCATTTCTCATTCCTGGACAAAGGTGTGTTTTCCAAACCATCTCTCGGGACGCTTCCGGGAGGGGCGGGGGGAGCTCTAAGCACGTGGGTCGGATCTGCTGGCTTAGGGGTGGGACATACAGTGCATTCGGAAAGTATTCAGACCCCTTTGACTTTTTCCACATTGTTATGTTAGCCTTATTCTAAAGTTTTCCCTCATCAATCAACACACAATACCCCATAATGACAAAGCAAAAACAGGTTATTAGAAATGTTTGTAAAACAGAAATACCTTATTTACATAAGTATTCAGACCCTTTGCTATGAGACTCGAAATTGAGCTCAGGTGCATCCTGTTTCCATTGATCATCCTTGAGATGTTCCTACAACTTGACTGGATTCCACCTGTGGTAAATTCAATTGATTGGACATGATTAGGAAAGGCGCACACCTGTCTATATAAGGTCCCACAGTTGACTTTGCACCTCAGAGCAAAAACCATAACATGAGGTCAAAGGAATTGTCCATAGAGCTCCCAGACAGAATTGTGTCGAGGCACAGATCTGGGGAAGGGTACCAAAAAATGTCTGCAGCATTGAAGGCCCCCAAGAATACAGTGGCTTCCATCATTCTTAAACGGAAGAAGTTTGGAACCACCTATAGCTGACCGCCTGGACAAACTGAACAATCAGGGGAGAAGGGCCTTGGTCAGGGAGGTGACCAAGAACCTGATGGTTACTCTGACAGAGCTCCAGAGTTCCACTGTGGAGATGGGAGAACCTTCCAGATGGACAACCATCTCTGCAGCACTCCACCAATCAGAGTAGCCAGACTGAAGCATTAAAAGAAGGCACATAACAGCCCACTTGGAGTTTTCCAAAAGGCAGCTAAAGAACTCTCTGACCATGAGAAACAAGATTCTCTGGTCTGATAAAACCAAGGTTGAACTCTTTGGCCTGAATGCCAAGCTTCACGCATGGAGGAAACCTGGCACCATTCCTACTGTGAAGCATTGTGGTGGCAGCATCATGCTGTGGGGGGAGTTGTTCAGCAGCAGGGACTGGGAGACTAGTCAGGATAGAGGGAAAAATTAACAGAGCAAAGTACAGAGAGATCCTTGATGAAAACATGCTCCAAAGCTGGGGCCAATGTTCACCTAACAGGACAACAACCCTAACCACACAGCCAAGACAATGTAGGAGTGACTTCGGGACAAGTCTCTGAATGCCCTTGAGTGATCTAGCCAAAGCCTGGACTTGAACCCGATCTAAAAACCTGAAAATAGCTGTCCTATCAAACCTGACAGTGCTTGAGAGGATCTGCAGAGAAGAATGGGAGAAACTCCCCAAATACAGGTGTGCCAAGCTTATATCATCATACCCAAGACGATTCAAGGCTGTAATCACTGGCAAAGGTGCTTCAAAGTACTGAGTAAAGGGTCTGAATACTTGTGAATGATATTTACATACATATTTCCATACATGTGCAAAAATGTCTAATAACCTGTTTTTTCTTTGTCATTATGGGGTATTGAGTGTAGATTGAGGGTAAAAAAATAAAAATAAATTTTAGAATAAGGCTATAACGTAACAAATATGGGGAAAAGTCAAGGGGTCTGAATACTTTGCGAATACACTGTACTTGGACAACTCAGGTATGAGTAACAAACATACCAAATTCAAGGTTGCAAAAAAAGACAGGTTGGCTTGACTCCCGTCCATAGCAGTCTCAACTAGCTCTCCAGTGACAACTCACAAAATACATAGCTAGAACACATACATGGTACAAGTGGCAACAGATGGGGACACTTGACTGAAGAGGAAGAGACTCTCCAGTCGAAGGAGCTTTTCAGTGTTCCGTGATATAGAGAACTAGCCATGACTCATAATAGTTCGAGAACCCAAGCTAAGGGGGGAACTCAAACACAGTGAATTAAACAAAGTACTTGTCGTTCTCCTCGAATAGCTAGCTAGTGCCTGATTAGTAACGTCAGTGCTGGTGGTGCATGAGGTACTGTAATATTACCAACCCAGATGAGTACATTACCATTATTGCCTATAAAAAAAAACATAGGGATGGAAAAAAACACTTAAGGTTACTGTACTAACGTTAGCCTACTAATTTACAGTACCTAGCTAGACCCCACCACGTATCCTAGAATGAATGACGACTACTGTCAATGTGCATCTCAAAAGTAACATGGATTAGCAAACTAGGTTAGGACGATAGTTTAGTACCGTTACGGTCAAGACAACATTCTATTCGGGCTACAGCTGACTGTACTGTAGCTATCTACAGTAGCTAGTCATATTCCATAACGTTAAATTCGTCACCATCTTTTCAGGGAAAAAAGGCAGCTAACGAGAGTTAGCTAACTTGACTAATATAACCAGAATATAGCTAGCTATATTGCAACATTGTAGCTATCTAGAACACACGTTATGAAAATCGCTAGCTAACGTGTCAGTTAGCTAGCTACCTAATGTTTTCCATTTCAATTACGTTAGCTAGCTAGCCTAGCATGTAGATAGAACATCTATCCAATTCTAGCGCACTCTAGCTAGAAATCAAATATTAGCTGGCTCGCTAACTAACAACAACTCGCTAGGTAGTCAAACACTGATTGAATGTTTAGCAAATATTGACTATGTAGTAGATAGCCAGCTAGCTCCTGTTACGGCAAAAATGTGGAAGTTTGGTGTTAGAATCGGCCTTTGATCCACAGCTAGACCAAACCACACTGGCTGGCCGCATTTCTGGATACAAGAGGCAGACAAACCCCAGACTAACAGCTAGCTAACGTTAGCTATTTATCTACCTAGTCCAGTCTAGACGAGCTTACCTTGCTTACTCTCTATTTTCCCCGACATTTCGAAGCAGAGACGGTAACGTTAAACAAATTAAAACCAGGGAGGTATGTTGTCCGTTTATTCTCTTTTAATCCCACATCCTTTAGCCAAAGCACTTTTTTTTTAGCTCGGACCGTTCCGACGCAAATACAACAGCCAGCCAGACCCCGATGATGATGATGATGATGATGATAGGCAGACTAGCAGCAGACAACTCGGTTCTGCATCACAATCAACACCTCCCTCTTGCGGCTGGAATTAAGAAATGTGAGCGCACCGTACGGAAAGGTGTGCCCTCAGGTGATGGATTTAGCTAGACTAATCAGATTCAAGAGAGAGAGGGACAGACGTTATTGACTCTCTTTTTTTTTACTTATACATGGTTCAGTATAGGAAATAGGAGAGAAAATAAAAATAGTACATATTATGGTTTTAGTGGAGTATGCAGCTCATATTATTCCAAATGGAAATCAAAAACTGTAGCTAATTGCAGTGGTATGTATTCATGGATGACAAGGGATGCCAGGCCTCCCCCAAAAACAAATAATACATGTATAAAATAATTTATCTTTGGTCTCTGTGTTTTCATAAGTTTCCTTCAATTTGCATGAGGCTGAATGTATCTCACTGGAAAAAGCATCAAACCGAGTGAAACAACGCTCCTCTGTTTCTGTATGTGTAGGCCATCTATCTGATGCTGTCTGGTCATAAACAGTATGGTATTGTCGCCGCCAATAGCATTGAATGCAAGGGAAGCCAGCGAGCATTTGGCCTCCCTTGAGAAAAAAAGTATAAAGTAATAGCCAATCAGCATTGAGCTAAAATTATTCAGCTCAACTGTGTAAAGGAACGCCAGTTTGGATTAGGCTTCACTCCATCACATCACATCAAGAGGAATATGTCATTGACAGAAACAACTTGAATTGTTGCATCTTGTTGTGTTGTCCTACGGTGGCTAACTAGCTAGCTAAAATTGTCTGTTTCCTAAATTAGCCATGAATGGAGATAGGGATTTGGACTTGTGGTTTTACTTATCTCCGTACTGGCCAATGATTATAATGGCGATTCTGATCCAACCATAAATTCATATTTTGTGCTCCTGGATAGAGAGGATGTAGAAGTCTAATGTTAACTAGCTAACGTTGTCCATGAAATGAAGCAAGCAAGCATTTTAGCCAGGTAGCCTAGGACAACAAAAAATAAAAGTGTGTACTGTATGACAGTCATAGACCATTTAATCAACATAATATATGTCACTTCGCAGATGCTTTTATCCAAAGCAACTTACAGTCATATGGGCATACATTTTATGTATGGGTGGCTCCGGGAATCAAATCCGCTAACCTGGCATTCATTACAAACACCATGCTCTACCAACTGAGCTACACAGGATGGAAGAGAGGAGGATGGCATTGGCATTTCTCTACATGGAAAGTCAGTCAACATGTTTTTTTCTACTTGCACAACACACACACACACACACACACACACACACACACACACACACACACACACAAATCAGAACCATGGACAGCCGCATCATATTTAGCTTACGTTAATTGGACTAAATTGTTTTTGGTATCTTTTAGTTGTAACTGTATTAGACTAAGCATAGGTGATTTGATGCTGTTGAAATGTTGTAGTTGAAATTGTGTTGGAATATTGGATGCAGCTCCTGTTTTCTTTGCGACTTGCTGTAACTCTTTAGTAGTCTGAAAATGTCGGAACCAGTAACTTGCATGACTGTTGGTCATGTAACTGTTTGTTACATGCAATATGCTTCGTGGACTTCATCGGACAGACATTGCACTCCGGTTTTGTGATGAAACAAAGGTGTATATCACGGTCGCAAGGCATATGAACTAACAGGTTATAGAGCAAACAAAGCAATTATCACAATAGTGATTTTACCCATGTACCGCTACTGGCTAAATGTTGCAGTGGACCCCTTGCCTCCTTAATGAAGTATGTAGTGAACATACACTGAGTTTACAAAACATGATCTTCCCATGACATATAGTAGATTGACCAGGTGAATCCCTTATTGAATCCCTTATTGATGTCACCTGTTAAATCCACTTCAATCATTGTCGATCAAGGGTAGGAGACAGGATAAATAATTATTTTTAAGCCTTGAGACACGGATTATGAATGAGCAAGACAAACGGGCAAAAGGGGGTTAAACTCTAATGTTTTGTACACTCAGTGTAGAGCAGCAGAAGTATTCCGTTTGAGTTGTCAGGCAAGTCGACCCTAATCGATAAAATGATAAATTACAAAATATGAATTGATATTTAAGAGACAAGAGCAATTAGTTAAGGCAGAATCTGGGTTATGTCCTGCTCTTCAATGATCATTTCAATTGATTATATTGTTGTGACCTTTGTACAACAGCTATCAACCTTGTCCAATGGTTCAGACCTCTTGGTGTAATGGTTAAGGTGTTGGGCTGACAGCAGCAGTAACAAACTCAAGGCCGGAGCTATCCCTAAACTTGCTACATTGGTGTCTGAAGTGGCATGGCACCCTGGTGAGGCCATCGAGAGTGTGAGGGTCTCAAGAGTGTGGGATGCACTCTCCAAAGGAAGGGGGTAGAGCAGCGACCTTGGTACAACACCTAGCAACCTCATCAAGAGGTTATGACCTCTTGGGTTAACTGACAGCCACAGGGACATATGAAGTAAAAAATTTACAACGGATTAAGATGAATTCAACTGCGGCCAGAGTTGGATTAATAATACATTTGGATTAATACAGTGATTAATACAACTGTAGCCAAAGTTGGATTAATAATACATTTGGATTAATAAAGTATTGTATTTGCGCTCCTACTTGTGCTGCTGCTTTTTAGCAGCATTAAACTATGAGAAAATGAACTCCATTGTAACCCCATTCTTTATCATCAAATTCCTACAGGCCCTACAGAAGAGGTGACTAATAAGTCTAGAAATCATGGTTACACAACTTTAGATTTGAGTATATGAAAAGGTAACACATTCCTAATACATTTTTGTGATCAAATAAAAAGCTTTAAAAATCACGGGGCATATTATTAACTGAAATGCCCTGACCAACTGTCAAGTGTCTTCACTGACATTTTCAACCTCTCCCTGTCTGAGTTTGTAATACCAACATGTTTCAAGCAGACCGCCATAGTCCCTGTGCTCAAGAACACTAAGGTAACCTACCTAAATTACTACCAACCCGTAGCACTCACGTCTGTAGCCATGAAATGCTTTGAAAGGCTGGTCATGGCTCACATCAACACCATTTTCCCAGAAACCCTAGACCCACTCCAATTTGCATACCACACCAACAGATCCACAGATGATGCAATCTGTATTGCACTCCACACTGCTCTTTCACACCTGGACAATAGGAACACCTATGTGAGAATGATATTCATTGACTACAGCTCAGCGTTCAACACCATAGTGCCCTCAAAGCTCATCACTAAGCTAAGGACCCTTGGACTAAACACCTCCCTCTGCAACTGGATCCTGGACTTCCTGACGGGCCTCCACCAGGTGGTAAGGGTAGGTAGCAACACATCCGCCACGCTGATCCTCAACACGGGGGCCCCTCAGGGGTGTGTGCTCAGTCCCATCCTGTACTCCCTGTTCACTCAAGACTGCACGGCCAGGCACGACTCCAACACCATCATTAAGTTTGCTGATGACAACAGTGGAAGGCCTGATCACAGACAACGATGAGACAGCCTATAGGGAGAATGTCAGAGAACTGACCGTGTGGTGCAAGGACAACAACCTCTCCCTCAACGCAATCAAGACAAAGGAGATGATTGTGGACTACAGGAAAAGGAGAACCGAGCATGCCCCCATTCTCATTGATGGGGCTGTAGTGGAGCAGGTTGAGAGCTTCAAGTTCTTTGGCGTCCACATCACCAACAAACTAACATGGTCAAAGCACACCAAGACAGTAGTAAGAGGGCACAACAGAACCTATTCCCCCTCAGGAGACTGAAAAGATTTGGCATGGGTCCTCAGATTCTCAAAAGCTTTTACAGCTGCCCCATCGAGAGCATCCTGACTGGTTGCATCACTGCCTGGTATGGCAACTGCGCGACATCCAACCTCAAAGCACTACAGAGGGTAGTGCATACGGCCCAGTACATCACCGAGGCCAAGCTTCCTGCCATCCAGGACCTCTATACCAGGTGGTGTCAGAGGAAGGCCCTAAAAATGAAGATACAGGACGGCAGGTGGACTCAGGGTCAGGCAGGCGGGTACAGGGTCAAGACAGGCAAAGGTAAAAAAAAAAACAGGAGGACGAGGAAAGAGAAGCTGGGAAACGTTAGGGGCTGACAGGACACAACACTGGCTAGCTTGAACGAATAAGGCGAACTGGCAACAAACAGACAGAGAACACAGGTATAAAAAACAAAGGGGAATAATAGGGAAAATGGGCAAAACCTGGAGGGGGTGGAGACAAGCACAAGGACAGGTGAAACAGATCAGGCCGTTACCTCAATTACCTCGACACCTGTATATAGCCCTGCTATTGTTATTTACTGCTGCTCTTTAATTATTTGTTATTCTTATCTCTTAATTTTATTTTTGTTTTACATTTTCATAGGTATTTTCTTAAAACTGCATTGCTGGTTAAGGGCTTGTAAGTAAGCATTTCACTGTAGTGTCTACAGCTGTTGTATTCGGCGCATTTGACAAATAACATTTGTTTTGATTTGATTTAAAATTTTAAAAAAGTCAGCAGGAAATCTGACAGATTGTGCCTTTCACTAAAGTGAATTCTTGAAGAGACTTCAGGATGGTTGGACAGGGATGCACTAGCATAGCACAACGCAGGGAGAGCTGTGACCACACTGGTCTGGAAAGGAGGCTGTTTTAATGCAATATTCACTGAGAAACTGATTGGTTTCTCAAATGTTTTTTTTTTCTTTCGGGGGTTGAGACCTCTCATTGTTCGGATTTGAAAATATGACCATTGTAATGGAAGGGAGTGGCGCTCGGGGGCTGAGTGTGGCTATGTATGTTGGTGTTTGAGTGAGAAAGATACAGAAGAGAATCAACTAGTAAAAGCTCTTCATCATCAACGCGTTGTGCCAACATCAAAGAGCCATTCCAGACTCTGAAGTCAGGAGGACTTCAAGAGTTAGGTGTTAGCTAGTCTACCTCGGCTCAGGGAAACATACAGTTGAAGTCGGAAGTTTACATACACCTTAGCCAAATACATTTAAACTCAGTTTTTCACATTTCCTGACATTTAATTGTGGTACAAATTCCCTGTTTTAGGTCAGTTAGGATCACCAGATCCTAGAATGTGAAATGTCAGAATAATAGTGGAGAGAATTATTTATTTCGGCTTTTATTTCTTTCATCACATTTCCAGTGGGTAAGAAGTTTACATACACTCAATTAGTATTTGGTAGCATTGCCTTTAAATTGTTTAACTTGGGTCAAACGTTTCAGGTAGCCTTCCACAAGCTTCCCACAATAAGCTGGGTGAATTTTGGCCCATTCCTCCTAACAGAGCTGCTGTAACTGAATCAGGTTTGTAGGCCTCCTTGCTTTTCAGTTCTGCCCACAAATGTTCTATAGTATTGAGGTCAGGGATTGGTGATGGCCACTCCAATACCTTGACATTATTGTCCTTAAGCCATTTTGCCACAACTTTGGAAGTATGCTTGGGGTCATTGTCCATTTGGAAGACCCATTTGTGACCAAGCTTTAACTTCCTGACTGATGCCTTGAGATGTTGCTTCAATATATCCGCATCATTTTCCTGCCTCCTCATGATGCCATCTATTTTGTGAAGTGCACCAGTCCCTCCTGCAGAAAAGCACCGCCACAACATGATGCTGCCACCCCAATGCTTCACGGTTGGGATGGTGTTCTTCGACTTGCAAGCCTCCTCCTTTTTCCTCCAAACATAACGATGGTCATTATGGCAAACAGTTCTATTTTTGTTTCATCAGACCAGAGGACATTTCTCCAAAAAGTACGATCTTTGTCCCCATGTGCAGTTGCAAACCGTAGTCTGGCTTTTTTATGGCGGTTTTGGAGTAGTGGCTTCTTCCTTGCTAAGCGGCTTTTCAGGTTATTTCCTCTAATTTTCCCATGATGTCAAGCAAAGAGGCACTGAGTTTGAAGGTAGGCCTTGAAATACATCCACATGTACACCTCCAATTGACTCAAATGATGTAAATTAGCCTAACATAAGCTTCTAAAGCCATGACATCATTTTCTGGAATTTTCCAAGCTGTTTATTGGCACAGTCAACTTAGTGTATGTAAACTTATGACTTCAACTGTATGTGCTGTATCTATTATGCCCATTTGAAGTTATCTCCAAAAGCAACTCTACCACAACCTATTAACATTCCTTTTGTTATATCCACTTGGTTTATTGGTGGCCACTAGATGGCCATCTATCTCTATCATCTTTCATCAACTAGTTGCTCAACAAGGTGATTGATTTGATGCTTAGGAGCAGGTGAGTTTTCTTCTGCAACCTAATTAAATGTATGTATCTTTTATTGAACAAGGAAAGTCACTTCAAGATGGACATTCTCTTTAAGTGAACCCTTGTCAAGAAAAGCAGCATATAAATGCACAATGCCTTTAAAGCCCTTAGATTGTACTCCATTATGTACATCTTAAAATGTGACCAATAATGACTCATTGGTCATTTATCATGCATTGACTTGACAAAATATTTTCTCTTTTAATTATGTAACTCTTACTGTACATTATTGTAGTAAATATACACCCCCACAGTAGGCTTGAAAGGCTAAGGGTGACGCAACAGTTTTAATTGATTGATGAGGACTTTCCTTTTTCAATCGTTAATATTACAATGCTTATGTAAACTCTGCTGCTTCTGGTTATGAGTAGTCTAGCCTTCCCATTGGTTTATCTTATATTTCTGTTGTAACGATTACAACTATACTGAACAAAAATATAAATGCAACATGCAGCAATTACAGTTCATAGAAGGAAATCTTTAAATAGATAAATTAGGCCCTAATCTATGGATTTCACATGAATGGGCAGGGGTGTAGCCATGGGTGGGCTTGGGTGGGCATAGGTCCACCCACTGGAGAGCCAGGCCTAGCCAATCAGAATGAGTTTTTCCCCACAAAAGGGCTTTATTACAGACATAAATACTCCTCAGACCCCCCCCAGATGATCCCGCAGGTGAAGAAGGTCCTGAGCTGGCATGGTAACACGTGTCTGCGGTCGTGAGGCCGGTTGGATGTGCTGCCAAATTCTCTAAAACAACATTGGCCGTGGCTTATGGTAGAGAAAAGAACATTCAATTCTCTGGCAACAACTCTGTTGGACATTCCTGCACTCAGCATGCCAATTGCACGCTCCTTCAAAACTTTAGACATCTGTGGCATTGTGTTGTGTGACAAAACTGCACATTTTAGAGTGGCATTTTATTGTCCCCAGCACAAGGTGCTCTAATGGTCATGCTGTTTAAACAGCTTCTTGATATGTCACACCTGTCTAGTGGATTCATTATCTTGGCAAAAGAGAAATGCTCACTAAGAGGGATGTAAACAAATTTGTGCACAACAGTTGAGAGAAAAAAGCTTTTTGTGCATATGAAACCTTTCTGTGTTCTTTTATATCAGCACATGAAACATGGGACCAACACTTTACATTTTGTGTTTATATTTTTGTTCACTATACATTTTGGTAGATGGGTTGTAAACAGCATTCCTACATACTGCAGAGAAGGCTTGTTTAAATGTATTGATCTGTTTTAGAGGGAGGTACTGTATCTGCCATAGGGTGTAGTTGCTAATTAGGCCCAACCGCTGGCAATGAGTTACTGGACGGGGTAAAACACAAAACCTAAAGACCCGCACATCAAAGTGGGTTTGCCGTGGCTCCATATCCATCTCATCAATAAAACTACAGCAACAGTTTTGAAATTTTAGCACACTAGTATCACAATTTGTTTAGGAGCCCAGGAGGTTGCCTAAGATATAAGTAATTCATTATTCATCTCAATTATTT
The DNA here is from genome assembly GCF_045791955.1 of Oncorhynchus clarkii lewisi. Classification (NCBI taxonomy): domain Eukaryota; kingdom Metazoa; phylum Chordata; class Actinopteri; order Salmoniformes; family Salmonidae; genus Oncorhynchus; species Oncorhynchus clarkii. The sequence goes on along the minus strand of NC_092176.1, from coordinate 7,110,491 downwards.
TTTTTTCAGTTGCAGTTTTGTCTGCTGTTCTCCTTTTTTCTTTCCCATATTTTTTATGAAAAGTCCCCTGGTTACCATTAAGTCTATGGGCAATTAGTTAACAGCAAAAAAGGCACACAAAAAAGCCATACCCAGCATTAAGCGAGTGGTCTAATTCATTAACAGTTTCTCTATTAGCTCTGTGAAGGATAAACACTATCATACCCTCTCCATCATCCCCTGTGAACAAATACAGTCAGCATCAGGCACTCAGTATCTGTTGTATGTGTTCAGCTGAAAATCAAATAGTACTATACTCAGTCTATGCACTTCTCACTGCCTCAGTCTGTTTATTATCGAAGACCAAATTGACATTCTTGAGAGAGGGGGGCGGGAGGGAGGGATTGGTAGTGGGGGAGGGGGACATGTGACATGACACTGTCAGCCATTCCAATATGAATGACATGATGATGAGGTCATGCATCTTCATGTTACCTATACATTGACACATTACCCGCCAATATCCTCTGTCATACCACATGAATAATCTCAGTTGGATCATTTAGGCTGGGGTTACTATATTCAAGTTGTTTCAGTAGTACACTCTTAGGGTGTTTTCACATATAGTCCTCTTTAAAATAACTGATCTCAGTCCTCTTTAATTAAAGAGAACTCTGGGGTAAAAAAAAAGGCGAAATAACCCAGTTCTCTTTGTTTTCACACCACCCTTGCCTTTGAACGAGGACTTAATCTATTTTGTGATCCGAGTCCTCCTTGAATTCACGTTGCTATTTTTATAAAAGAACCAAGATCTTTTTCCAACATTCACTCAATGCACTCTGGGTTTTTACAAAGTGCAGGACAAGCCATTCCATCAGAACATGTTATCAGACAGCTAGATACTGTACCTACAGTACTTACATTTTGAACTAGAATAGATTTGGTACCTTATGTTGTGATTCTCACCAAATATGTTGTTTTCTTCTCACACTATTCAAACCCCTCAATCTATTAAACAGCATATGAAGCTCTCTTAGCCAATAAACCACATTATGAAAAGACACAATCTGAATTGAAAACTCCACACATATTTTGGAATTTCTGTGCATCCTTGGCAATCGCTACACAATATCCAAAAACAGCACAACTTTTTTTTCTCCGAACCTGCACATCATCATCTTCTCTCGTTTGTAGCACCAATGTGAGGGGTTATGGCATAGGAAACGTTGTTATAGTAGTCTAGTATGTGGTGCGGGAATAACGACAAGTGAAACCGGGGAGCTTTGTGTTCATATTGCCCTAAAAAAGGGAACTGGACTGCTGAATTGAAGCGAACTGAACTCAGACCACCTCTTGAGATGGTCTCAGTTTGGGGGCTCTATTCCGGGGTCTGAGTTCCATTAAGCGAACCTCACTGAGTTAGAAAACAATTGTCTGAAAGGAGCTATCTAGATCCTAAAAGTGTTCTTCGGCTGTCCCAGTAGGAGAACCCTTTGAAGAAACCCTTTTGGGCTCCATGTAGGACCCTTTCCAAAAGGGTTCTATGTGGAACCAAAAAGGGTTATCCCTGGAACCAAAAAGGGTTCTCCTATGGGGAGAGCCAAAGGAACCTTTTGGAACCCTTTTTTCTAAGAGTGTAGTTGTTCAATGGAAGAGTGACATTAGCTGTGCTACTGCAAGAGGTTTGAAAAAGATGCCCACTCTTCCATCCTCGGCAAAGGTCACTTCCAACACACTGCAGTGGGACTATGGCTGTCGAAGTACATAGACAGCTGGGACAAACCACTCATCCATCACGAGCTGCCACACACCCCGATAACAGGGGAATTAAGAACAAGTCCAGAGATCAATACATTATTGAGGAGGCAGCATGCAGATTAGTGATGAAAATCAATGAGTATCCCCCATCCCTCTCTCTCATTCTCTGTCTCACTCTCGCTTACCCGTCTCTCTTTCTGCCCCTCTTCCCCTTTTCCCTGTCTCTCGTTCTCTCACCCCACACACATAATGCACATAGTGATTGCTGACAAATTTTGCTTAAAAAATTTGGTAAAATGTGAAACCACACCCAGGCCTGAGAGCTGCATCGTTCTCATCTATTATCAATACAGGCCTTGACAAGTGTTCCATAAAAGAGAAGAGGAAGGAAGAAGGCATCCCATCCCAGGCCCCTGTTAGCGGAGTCACATTGTTATATTCCAGGTGATAGGCCTTGTGATTGAATAAATACTTCATGTTGGTGATCTCTGGTCTCTGAGCGGATATCCTATCCACATCTCCACATCTTTGATCTCTGGTCTCTGAGCTGCTATCCCCACCACACCTCTGATCTCTGGTCTCTGAGCGGCTATCCCCTCTACATCTCTGGTCTCTGAGCTGCTACCCCCCCCCCACCACACATGCACACACACACACACCTTTTACATTGTGCATTGCATAACAGTGCAGTGAATTTTACATGGTTTTGATTCTTCAGGTTGCTGGTCCATTCCCGAAACGATTCTCTGCCTATTGCCTACCTTCGCGTTGGTGCTTCAATCTGTATGCACTTTGACTGTGTACCCTTGAGGAAATGCAGTCTGTCCTGGAACAAGAAGAACACATCACTCATTACTGTAGTCTGCAGGGAAGGACGTGCAGCGGTAGTCTCTCCGTGACCTTGTCCAAGCAAACAGCAGAGGCCGCGGTTCTAAACAGGCTTACCCCCCCCCCCCCCCCCCCCCCCCCCCCGAGGTAAAGGAAAATATAAAAGACAGTGTGCTTAAACAGTGATTAAATAGTGTTCGATAGGCAAAGTGGAGAAAGGTCCTGTTAGCGATACAGGAGAAAGATGGAAGCAGTGTGACAGGGACATGGGAGTAGCACGTCTGCAATTCAGAGCGAGCCATGTGGAGCTGGAGTGTGGCGTGGTGTTCAAAGGCAGCTCTTTCATTTTTTGGGGGGCTCCTGATAAATTGATCATAACGAAGGCCTTTGAGAGAGGCCCCATTAGAGATCCATTATTTATCCATGTCCATATTACAAGCAGAATGTATCCCTACACTTAAAAAAACATGCCTTACATCACACATTATTTGGATTGTTGCACTGTCATGGTAGAGCAGACTTATTTTAAGAATGAAGAACTTGACGAGACATGATCTGATGAGTGGTGAGGGATGTCTACAGTACAGCAGTGGCAGCAGGTGATTTAAAAAGTAGTGGAGGATGATGGAGACACTTATGCAACAAGGGATAAAGGAGCTATTTAGAGGTTGAAAAGCCATGGGTTTATATGCTTGGTCAATTTTCTCATTGGTAATACAATATAAGTTAACAAACTAGTTATGATAACATACTTATGAAAGGAGAGATTACTACGAGTGTAGGCTACTTGCAGTAACAACCAGCCATACCTGGCTGACAAAGTGTGCACTCAAAGTCATAGAATTGTATGAATTGATTCATTTCGAGATGACTGAAAGCTTGTGTGGACGATTCACATTTTTTCTTATTTTAGCACATTGATTATTTTTTAAACATTTCCTTGAGGATAATTAGAAATGTTCCAGTTAAAGGATTATTTACAGAGAAAAGCTTGGGAATATTTCACAATAATATTTAGAACGTCCCAAACTACCTTTGGTAGTATATGGCAGTACTGATGTTGAAAATATATTGTATGAGGTATCTTTTAAAGAAAAACAGCTTGAAAGATATTCAAATAGATTTTCCCTTCAAAAGGAATTTTTATTCCTACCTCATTGGAATGCATGGTGTGATGCACTGTATTTTCTCTCTGCGTACATATTTAGTGGGAATATGACAGCTAGCACATTGCTCCCAAACTAATGAGAAAAGCCGGGATAAATATTCACACATTAAAAAAATATGATGAAGCATTTTCCTCCAAATGAATTTAGATGCATATGTTCTTACATAAACTCAAATCAACTGGGTGGTATCAGAAATTAGCAGTGTTGACATTTATTTCATCGCTGTAGTTTAAATGGTTTCATACCCCAAGGTATGAATTGATAATGATCCAAAGTTATAAACTTTTTCTTAATGCTTAATGATGCGCGAACCTTCAGGACATCGAAACTTTCATGGCAATCTTGCTCCTCTTTGAACAGAGGTCAATCCGATCTTGCTCCTCTTTGAACAGAGGTCAATCCATGTATTTTGTGAACAGGCACATTCAGTGGGCTACTTTATGGCACGTTGCTAGTATTCTGGTCATGCAGTTCCCCCACTTTTGGTATGGGGCCTTCAAACAGCAGAGAAATCTCAAATCAAACACATTTAGGCATCATTAAAGAACGGCTTCTGGAGTGATCTGCTCATCTCTAATGAAGGTTAGACTTTCATGCAAATGAAAGAAGCTATGCTCCTGTTAGAGGAGCTAGATCAGAAATAAATCGCACCAAGGATACACCATAAGTTCCCTGCTCTGAGTTCAAATTGCAGAATGCAACAGTGTAAAAGCACATCTTTATAATTGGTTGTCCATCTGTTGTTCAGTAAATAGCCGCCTCTTATAAACGACTCTGTTTTATAAATATTAAAATCACAGTATTACAACCATGTTGAATTATAATTTACCACTACATCCAAGCAAGTGTCATGTGATTGTGCTTCATATTAGATTGGTTTCAGAAACAGCAAGCATTCTTAAGAAGACATTGATTGACTGAAATTGTGTCTGCATCACAAAACCAAATGCATAGAAAAATGAATACTGCAGGAGAACTTCTGGTTCCGGTGGCATGCATTGAAACGCGTGGCTTTCTCATGGCTTTCTTTGGTTAAATAGCTATGAAACAGACTTCAAATAATTGTCAACATATAACACCACATGAATGTGTGTGACATTCACTGTATTACAAGGAACAACTAGCAGGTCTATTTTTCTCCAGCAGCTAGCATAATCTGTCCGTTCACAATTGACCTGTGGGAGGCCTCTCAACACCCAACAACAGAAAGAGTTGGCCGCTACTACCCAAGAGATTGTTTGTGAGGAAATGACCTTAAAATGCAACGCATTACTTGACATGTGCACAGGCTTCATGATGGGGGAAAAAAGCATATGGTTCTTGAACACTAAAAGAGATTGTCAGCAGATGTGGTTTTCAAAACAGCAGAGTTACATTTAAAAAAAATAAAATCTAATTGAATATATAGAGAGGGACTGGGTTGTAGAGGCCTATGCTGCCACCTACTGTACCAACAGCAAAGGTGTAGGAATCCTGATAAATACGAATAAACCCTTTTCCCTTATATCCAAGCACAAAGACCAAGAAGGCCATTTATTAAGAAGGCCACCTTACAATTCAACAATAGTGAAAAGTACACATTGATTGCATTGCATGTCCTACCAGGGGTAAATCTGGTGTTTTCAGATAGAATTCAAGATATATTAGATCAAATACAAACAGGAACTGTAATTTTGGCGGTTTACCTAAATCATACATTCGATAAGATTGACAAACGTAGCAATTAAAAAGGCAAATTCAAGGGACTGTCACACACTGATCTGTTTCACTTATCTTTGTGCTTGTCTCCACTCCCCTCCAGGCGTTGCCCATCTTCCCCATTATCCCCAATGTATTTATACCTGTGTTCTCTGTTTGTCTGTTGCCAGTTTGTTTTGTTCGTCAAGCCTACCAGCATTTCCCTCTTTCACCTGTCTTTTCTAGTTCTAGACTTCTAGTTTTCCCATTTTTTGACAATTTCTGCCTGCCTGACCCTGAGCCTGCCTGCCGTTCTGTACCTCATGGGCTCTGATCTGGATTACTGACCTCTGCCTACCCTTGACTTGTCGTGTTGCCTGCCCCCTGTTCTAGTAATAAATGTTTGTTACTTCGATACTGTCTGCACCTGGGTCTTCTCCTGAAACTTGATAGGAACCTCTAAAGAGGCTGAAAGATTTTCATCTCTACAAATAATCTACAGGATGCCTGGAGGCTACTATTCCCAACTACAAAAGACCAAACAATGTCTCTCAAAGTAAGAAAAGCTATTCAAGAGTTGACAACATTTTTATTTGCAAAAATACACTCAACAATTTATTGGGTTAAAAAATCCATGACATAGTGATATCCGATCATTCTCCGGTATCATGCTTAATTACACCAACAGAAAATACACTTAGCTACAGAATATGGAGAATGAACAGAGAGCATCTTCAAGATGCCAAATGTAAATAAAAAAATTAATAAAAAATACATTTCAAATGTAGACATTGAGGATAGAGAAAAGCTGACCCCTGATTTAATTTGGTGTGCTTTTAAGGCGTGCATTAGGGGAATGATAATCTCACACTTTGCAAAAGTTAAATCTGAGTTAGAAATAAAAAATTTAACAAAAATATATCACTATCTTAGAAAAAGGCAACAAAAAATGTTAAGGTAAAGAAGAACATTTTATTTCTAAACTTAAGCAGGAATGTGATTTTTTACTTTTGAAGAGAACCAACAACTACAGGTTAAACTGAAATAAACTACACTACTTAATGACAAATTGCCTGGTAAACATCTCTCAGCCTTCACAAAACGAATACACGCCAAACCAGTTATAATCTTAAAAGATACCAATACATTGATTAGAAACAACAACGCGATTAATGATAATTTTAAAAGCTTCTATGAAAATCTATATAAATCTGAATTAAACAACAGTGGGACTGATCCTACAGCCTTCTTAGACCCAACAACCCTGAAGCAATTATCAGCAGACAAAAAAAGAATCACTTAAAACTCAGAATTCTATGTAACTATTTACACAAAAGACAACACACAGGTCATTAAATTCAGTGCTTCCTAGTTCCATGTATCAAACAGTTATTTCAGGTATATTAAAACCAGGAAAATCTGGAGAGTCACCTGCTGATTACAGACCCATACGTTTAATAAATTGCGACAATAAAATAATAACATAGCTCATAAGCAATAGAATAGCAAAAGTTTTACCAGACTTGATAAATATCAAACAGGGTTTATTAAAAATAAACACTTACAAACACATAAGAGAACATGTTTCAGTTTAATAGAACACGCAAATAAAAAATAAAAAGATTTATAAATAATGTCTGTTGATGCTGAAAATACCAAGGCACAAGGCGAGACCGAAATGCAGATAAGCAGGAGAACGGGAAGACTGCTGGTTGACTTGGAAACATACAAGGCAAACTGGCACAGAGGGACAAGAAACACAGGGATAAAAACAGAGACAATCACAAGGACAGGTGAAACAAATCAGGGCGTGACAGAAAAGATTTTCAACCATCTTGAATGGGCTTTTCTATTAAAATCTTTGGAAGCTTTAAACATTCCTGCTGAAATAATACATTTGAATAAAGACACTATATATACGTCCTAAAGCAAATATATACACAAATAATACATTATTAGATTGAATTTCTTTAGAAAGGGGCACAAGACTGGGATGTCCTCTCTCCCCCCTCCTGTTTGCACTGGCAATTGAACCGCTTGCAAAAATAATTAGACAGGACCCAAACATCACAGCTATAAGTATTGGTAAACATGAATATAAACAAAACTTATTTGCAGCTGATCTCCTGATATACCTGACTAATACTGAAAACTCAGTGCCCCCCCTGTTAAAAATATTTTCAGAATAGTTGTGGAAAAAAACTGTAATGACAATAGGAAAAATAAAAATAATAACTCATGATATACAGCAATCCTTTAAGTGGACTTAGGATGCTTAATAAGTGACAACAAACAACAAATATACTGTATTAAAATATAAAATCAAATCAGGTCAACTTTTATTTGTCACATGCACCGAATACAACAAGTGTAGACTTTACTGTGAAATGCTTACTAACAAGCCCTTAACCAACAGTGCAGTTCAGGAAGAAATAAATATTTACCAAGTAGACAAAAATAAAAGTAACACAATAAGAATAACAATAACGAGGCTATATACATGGGGCACAGGTACTGAGTCAGTGTGCGGGGGGTACATGCTAGTTGAGGTAATCTGTACATGTAAGTGGGGGCAAAGTGACTATGCATAGGTGACAAACAAACAGCGAGTTTAGAAAAAGGGGGGGGGGGGGGGGGGGGGGGGGGGGGGGGGGGGGGGGGTCAATGTAAATAGTCCGGTGGCAATTTTATGAATTGTTCAGCAGTCTTATGGCTTGGGGGTAGAAGCTCTTGAGGAGCCTTTTGGTCCTAGACTTGGCACTCCGGTACCGCTTGCAGTGCGGTAGCAGAGAAAACAGTCTATAGACTGGGATATCCTCTCTCCCCCCTCCTGTTTGCACTGGCAAACCCTCCTGGGTGACTGGAGTCTCTGACAATTTTATGGGCCTTCCTCTGACACCGCCTAGTATATAGATCCTGGATGTCAGGAAGCTTGGACCCAGTGATGTACTGGGCCGTACGCACTATCCTCTGTAGCGCCTTACGGTCAGATGTCGAGCAGTTGCCATACCAGGCGGTGATGCAACTGGTCAGGATGCTCGCAATGGTGCAGCTGTAGAACCTTTTGAGGATTTGGGGACCCATGCCAAATCCCAAGTCTCCTGAGGGGGAAAAGGTGTTGTTGTGCCCTCTTCACGACTGTTATTCTCTTAAATTCAATATATGGGTCACAGGCCCAGAAACTGGTGTTAAAGAGGCAACCCAACTTCCTTCATGAGCAATCTTTTCTATTAACTATTTGTGCAGGAGTAGCTGGGTCCCATGCTGACATATCTAGGTGCAACTATCACATTTCAGGTAAGACCCAGATGCAGACAGTGTCGAAGTAACAAATGTTTATTACTAGTACAGGGGCAGGCAAAACGAAAAGGCAAGGGCTGGCAGAGCAGTATCGCACAAAGGCCAGTGTCCGCCGGGCGCCCGGGTGGCAGTCAAGCCTGGAGGAGTGGGCCTACTCCAGGACCGAGGAGTGGATCACGTCAGGACCGAATGTCCGGTTATCTGGGACCCAGATATATTTAGCCTACTTTTTAAAAAATGTCTTCATTCACTACCCACCCTAACTCATCAAGTCC